>NC_054545.1:19950143-20250143 GCF_017654505.1 Polyodon spathula
TGCAGACATAAAACAAAAACGGACAGCTTTTCACAAGAGCTATGTTTAATTCTAAGACCGCAGCATCCAGCAGGAATGAACCCAACTTACGTTGGAAACAGCCAGTCGATTAGCTGAGCATGCTCTCTTTTACCAGCCCTCATCAGCCAGGAACTGTGCTGATACAGGCTACAGATGTGGGCCAATTAAGGCTAATGCTATTGAACTGGGTTTAAACCATATTTGCCCACCTAGCCGCACCTGCAGCCTGGTCACCCTTTAATCCCTTGACGTCATGACAGGCATGTAGGCTACCCACAGGTCCCTCCCATCTGTATTGGCAGATATATGTGTGTGTGGTAGGGTTCAAGGTTGGTCAGAGGCAGGAATAGCAGACACAGTCAGAAGACTGCAGCTAAGCGCAGGTTCACACTTTTATTTTAAAAAAAAGTTTAAAATACACATACATATAACCAAACCATGCAGGGCCTCTGACTGCAAGTGACATTCGTAGAGTTTTTGAACATTAAATACTGGACGTAGTAGAATTTCTAAGCTTTTTCGTCAAGTCAGGTGAGTGAAGTCCAGTAACAGGATGCAAACCACAGTTTGCAGGAAATAAGAACCCCTGTTATAGACAAGAGTTTTCTCAATAGCAGTACAGCTGGTGATGAAACCAATGATCCTAGTGAACCTTGTCAGATGAACCAGCCTAGGAGAGAAAGGAACCATAATGGGTGCAAACCAAGGGTCAAGTGGAACAGTAGACAAGAAGCTGGATGAGGTAGGGGATACCATCTTTGCTTATGGGTGTAAGAGTAGTGGGAAGAGAACAGTTGGTTTCTGCCACCACTTAGAGCATACTTAAATGACATGACCACCATGATCACTATGACTACAACGGAGGCCGGCATCAAGCAGTTACTTTGCAAACTAGAAGACAACATCAGATGGTAGCATACGCAGTCCAAGCCTGCCAAGCCAAGAAACATCTCCATCAAAAGCAAAGCAGTGGATAAATTGAAAGACCATTCCAGCTGTGTCAGAAAAGCCTGTAAAGAGTCTTGGAAGGTGGTCGGGATTTAAAGGATAGAGTAAGAGAGATGATGCTTTCAGTTTGGTCTTCTTCCAAGGTTGCTGTGGCCACTTATTGTTTATGTGGTTTCTGAGAGTGCCATGATGCCTTAGCAGGGTAGTACTTTTAGATAAGGGGAAAGTGCAGTTGTCAGACTCAGCTCTCAGTGAGGAATTAAAGTGTGTTAGGTTTGGCTGTAGAAAACACTGGTAGAATTGTGTGACGAGTGTGTGAAAGTGGGCAGTAAAGGACATGGTGGAAGATGCAAAGGCTGCCCTTTGCATCAATGACATCATGGGGAAAGCCCTACAGAGAAGAGGAGGCCTATGGTTAGTCTCAACACGTCTTGTTCTCCTGGCAGGATTCCACGGATGGAATATGAGAGGAAGAAACCATGGTATGCTGTTAACTGCTGAGGTAGAACAGTGGGGCGGAGAATCCAGGTTTATCCAGTAGAGGTGGAACAGCGGGGTGGAGAGTCCAGGTTTATCCAGTAGAGGTGGATCAGCAGGGCGGAGAATCCAGGTTTATCCAGTAGAGGTGGATCAGCAGGGCGGAGAATCCAGGTTTATCCAGTAGAGGTCGATCAGCGGGGCGGAGAGTCCAGGTTTATCTAGTAGAGGTGGACCAGCGGGGTGGAGAGTCCAGGTTTATCCAGTAGAGGTGGAACAGCGGGGTAGAGAGTACAGGTTTATCCAGTAGAGGTGGAACAGCGGGGTAGAGAGTACAGATTTATCCAGTAGAGGTGGATCAGCAGGGTGGCGAGTCCAGGTTTATCCAGTAGATGTGGATCAGCAGGGTGGAGAGTCCAGGTTTAACCAGTAGAGGTGGATCAGCGGGGTGAAGAGTCCAGGTTTATCCAGTAGAGGTAGAACATTAGGGCAGAGAGTACAAGTTTATCCAGTAGCGGTGGAACAGCGGACAAGGAGAATCTGGGTTTATCCAGTAGAGGTGGGTTGTCAGGACTTTGTCACACAATCCATGACACGGCTTCTCAGAGATACTGGATTCAGTGGGCAGGAGTTACAGCATATGCTGAAGGCTCTTTCCGAGGAAGCAGAGAGTAGTAGAAACTGGCTCTGGTTGAAGAGGAAAGAGACTGATTGGGGACCTCAAAAGAGAAGTGATGGAGGAAATTAACATCAATGGAAAGGAATGGATGGCTAAGTTAAAGAGTAAGTAGAGGGGTTCAGGAAAATATAGCATTATACATCTCCACGTGTTGCTACAACTTTAAATAATGTACCTGTGACAGGATAGTGCTGTGGCTCAATACGTTAGGAAGGAGACTCTGAGTCTATAAAGCTGCAGCTAAAGTGCTGTTCACACGTTTATTACACAAACTCAAATAAAACAGGAACAAACAAAACACGGCAAGAGGGCCAAAAAAAGATTAAACAGTTGCAGGCTGGGCAGTACTCTTCAGTACAAAGTTACAAAATACAAACATAAACCCAGTTTAAACACTCACTAAACTCTCTCTCCCCACGCAAAAGATTTCTCCTCCCTTTAATACAGATGCCATTTCTCCAATTAACATTTAATTACCTAATTGAAGAATGGCCACACCTGTGATTGTTGACAAGTACAGAATTAACCCCACCCCTGCCAACCTTACACTCCCACACATTAGTTACACAAGCAGGAATTTTGACCTGCCACAGCACCTGTAATTTTCCTTTACATTGTTAACATCCTGGCAACTTTTTACACTTAGAACTTTGAAGTCTGTTTCAAAGCTCTTTTCAAAATGTCCGCTCCTGCCCACTGGGGTTTGAGATCTGTCCTCTAAATCACTGCAGGTAGAGAGATTAAAAAAACATAACAAAAACAAAAATGTAAAGGGTTGTCAGGATGTTAACAATGAATAGAATAATGACAGGTAATCTATTTAAACTGTTTTATCAACAAATGGGGATGTGTAACATTATATTTTTCAGAACCCAACTACTTACTCTATAAGTAGACTTGGCAGGGTTGGATGAGGGGTGAAGAGTGGTGCTGGGGTACAAATCAGTGCTTAATTTCTTTTTAATGAGATTCATAAGCCAGGTAATTCCATGCAATTGATTTTTTTTAATGGCATGTGGCAAAGTGCCCTGCCCCTGTGTGTATTTTGTGTTGTATGTTGTATGTTAATGTTGGTGTACAGTCATTGGTACATGGGATATAAATGGGTCTGTGTAACACAAGTGTTTAAAATGTATATTTGTATATAGGCACAAGGATTGCACAGCACTTCACGTGCAAGTAAAATGTAATAATATGTAAGCACGGGAAATTGCACTTTATTAATTCACGTGCAGTTGTACCGCGACTCCAATTGAATGATTGATTAGCAATCGAGTCTCAGTACAGCTGCATAAAAGCATGTTTTCACTCATTCAGGGTTGTGTGGTCGGTGAGTGAAGAATGGGATTGGAGAAGGAGGTAATTGTAATAGATAATAATAGAAGCTCACCGTGTTTTGTCTGTATAGTCCGTTTTGTTTGTCTTTTTGTTTTGGCTACGAGTGCCATGTCCTGTATCTTGTTTGTCTTACAAACTTTTATTTTCTGTCTGTCTGTTTATTATTAAATGCTGAGTGAGACCAATCACTCAGATTCACCAAACTCCACCTCTTTTGTTTATTTCCTGGTTCCTGGTTTCTGGTCTGACATCACCCACTGCAGCCATCTTAGTGACATGGCAATAGCAGGAACATCGGCACATCCCAGGAGATACCACTTGCCACACAATGAACACTGTACCATTAGTTCCCCACAGTAGATTTGCCAACACAAAAAATAAACTGAAAAGTTAGCTTTTTCTAAATCAACTGCTGCTTTTCTTTTCATTGTCTGGAAAGGTGGAAGCAACTGAATCCCTAGACAAGCAGTGATGTGTTTCCTTATAAGAGTTCTTGCTCAAACCTCAGGGTCGTTCCCAAATGTCAGACTGATTGCAAATGCCCCACAATCCCTTGCATTTGTTTGTGTTTGAACGTCCTTGATTGTTATCTGCAGGTCGTCATTATGAACATTCTCATTATCCATGAGATCTGCAAAGTTTCCTATGAATCAAGCCCAGTATACATGTTGTCATATAATGCAACAGTTCCCTTACAACAGTGGTCCACCAAGTAATTTGGACACAGGCATAAATTGATCTTTGTCTACACTACTCTGCTTTAAAGATCGCTCATCTCCAGTAAATTTACTCAGAAAAAGTGGATTCGTAACTAAATATACTACGGTGTTTTCCATGTCTGGTGAAAATATATATTTTCACCAGACATGTTACTTACAGCCAAGTAAGATCAATTTATGCCTGTGTCCAAATTATTGCCAGAAATGTGTTCACGACCCATAATTTAAGAACAGCTGCCGCGGGCACTATGGCCTGGCTTTGCGGGCAAGAATTTGCCTGCGGGCACCACTTTGAGGACCACTGCCTTAGAGCATGAAATGTGACCCAATGATTGTCACTGAGTGGACAATCTGGATAAGGTAATGTGTTGGGGACCACACCGGCTCACCATTAACAAGTGGCATATAATGGCTATAGGGCTGACATTGGGCGTAAGTAGAAAAAGCTACAGTAAAATTACACCATACTTCTAAATATGAGGGAGGGACATGTTTACAATACATCTGCAGTAAGTGAGTAAAATCTTCAATGAGAAGAGTGTTTTCTGCAAAATTCTGCAACAATTACCTTTCAATGAAATAGTGTTAAATTAGTATAAATACATAAGAAAATGTAAGTCAAAGTTAGTTGTATTCAATTTTTTATTAGATCACATTACTGAAAACATTGAATAAACATGCTTCTCTGCCATATTGTATGGCAATCAAAGAAAAATAAAATACACATAAAAGAGTTGCTATTTTAATGAAATAGAGTCTTAATGACCAGTTTAATCAGCAAACAAATGTAGTCCATGGTGCAAAATAACTATTTAAAAAAAACATTAAAAAAAAAACAGGCAATAATTGCTGAAATAAATAAAAAGTGAAAACAAGCTGCACAAAATGTTTGCTAACTCCCTACAATGTCAATATCTGTTTCCTTCTTTTATATTTTTGTCTTTTGTTTTGTTTACTCCATTTGTACATCTGAATCATTATCAAATGTCTCAATGAGACCACACTGTGCTCCTTGATTATAATACAGAAACACAGAGGCCTTGATGTTTTATTCAGACAGTGAGCGTTTCCTGGCTGTCAGCACCAGTTTATAGATGCTGTTGCTTCTTTCCACATCAGCAGAATTAGTCACACAACCCTTGCACGTTTTGACCAGTTTGGCAAGCACAGGTAGTGGTGCCTGCATGCTGTCCCAGAAAAGATCAGTGTCAATTATACCGCAGGCCGAGGACTTTACAGCATTTGGATCAAACCTGGTAAAGTACAAGTGAAGTTCTTCATCTGGTACATCTGTGAACCCTGGGATATGTGAGAATTCCATCTTAGCCTCTGGAAAAAGGACTAGACTTGAAAATCCTGCACTTTCTGAAGAAATGTATTGTTGGTTGTACACCATTCATAAACATAGAAAGTTTCTCTTCAGCTAACTGGTTAAAGATTGCTAATGTCTCTTTAAAAAAGGCAGATCACCAAATGGCTCAAAAATGGAGGAACATGTTTCTCACTTCAGAACTTTGTTTGCAGCAAAACAGATCTGCAACTCTTCATGGAAGTCAAAAGTTTTCATTGCAACATGCCTATTGCTTTCAAACAGATTGCTAAACTGCAGAATAACTTTAGACTTTTCTGTTAAAATATTCATCTGCAACTGCAGTAATTTGGAAAGCATCTTATTCTGTGTCATTTGATGCAGGCTCTCCTGAGAGTTAGGAGGGCAGTGCTTACACACCTTAATTTCTGACTCAAAAAATGCTTTGTATAAAGCAAAGTGCTTTGCATGGTAGGCTGCTATGCTATACCAGGAATTCCACTATGTGCCACATGGATTTGGAGCCATGGCTGCTTTTTTGTCAGAGGCAGAAGCCGAAATCTCATCTGTAAGATAACTCAAGTACCTTCTCCTCCTTGCACCTGCCATTTAGAAAACCTGTGAGAAGTGCCCCATAAACGCATTCACTTCTTCAAATGGTTTTCTAACAGAGTCCCCCACAAGATTAATTATGTGTGCAAGGCAGGTAATGTGGACAGAATTTGGAAAGAGAACACAGAGAGTTGAGTAAGCTTTTGTCATGTATGCAGCATTGTCAGTATCGATTGAAACTACATTCTGATTAGCAACTTCGTAGTGTTGCAGAGCATTGACAGTAGCAACTGAAACAATGGAATGATTGCACTTGACAAGAAACACTGTCGATGAGATAGCCCCTCAGCTTTCCTGAATCATCTTTAATTAATGGTGAAACCATTATGTTGAGCACACATCTTCCCTCAATGTCTGGAGTCTAATCAAACATCACAGCCACTGGCTTGTCAAGCATAAGTTATTTGATGGCTTCTTTTTCAATTGCATACACTTCAGGCAAGTATTTCTCTAGACTTTCTCATGAAAGTTTTCATAATGGGGCGGTCTGTTCTGGACAGTGGTGTATTGGGTGCACTACATGCTCTCACCCATTTGTGGCAAACCTACATGGTGGGGATTGTAAAGAAGACTTAAAAATAAAGACAATAAAGTTCCCTTTAAATAATTAATAATAAAAGTAAAAATAAAAGATTTTGTTCTGGAATTAAAATTATTATTAGTAAATTTTACAATAGTAATGTTTTAACGTGTTCTAGGCTTGGAGAATGTCAGATCATTTTTTGTTCACCAAAATGTTGTAATTGTAAAACAAATCCACTTCAAGGCAGCATATAAACAAGCCAGGAAACTATGAAGCAGTGTAACTTGTGACACTGATATGAACTAGCATTCAAACTCAGGCAGCTTTTTTGTTTATTTGACCACAAACGTGGAAGTACTTTCAGATACCACAAAATGATCAGGAATGCAACGATTAGAAAAAAAACAACGTAACTTTAAGTGATCCCAAGTAATTGGATCTCATATTATTGCGCCATTTTTTTTGCAACATTCATATTAGTGCACAATGTACTCAATATATTTTCTGAAAGAATGTCATTTCAGGACCTGCAACATAGACAATACACGCTAGGTCCTAATAATTTTCTTTAACCTTTTACATAGGAATAACTGTACAACACTTCGCTTTGAACTGGAGACTAAAATACTAAATCCTTTTGTAAAAAAGAAAAAAAATGACATTGTTACGTTCTTCAACTGTCACTGTTTGTTGAGTCATGGTTGTCGTCAATGTCTTCTACAATTTTAAAAACGTGAGGGATGGGTAATACAGGACTTTGTTGAATGGACTTCAAATGACTGTCAATGGTCGACTTCCTTCTGTGGTCAACTACCTTGTTGCATAAGGTACAACATAGCTTCCCACCATCTTCATAGACGTCTTTGTAGTCTTGTGCTCTATCTTTTGCCTCTATATTTTCTGCTAATCTAGATTTGCTTGCAGAGCTCGCTGATGACCAAATGCCTCTCCATGGCTTAAGCTCCTACTTCCCTCCATAAGTACACAAATAGCACTTACACGCTGTTCTAGCGATGAATAACAATAACAGTGGGTACTAATGAAGATATCTTTTTGGGGGGAGGGGGGCATATTCCGCATTTTTTCCGTGTTTACCTGACATGGTGTCAGAAGATAACAAATTAAACAAAATGATAAAATTTTAGCTGCCCGAACTGTTCAATCGCAAGAGCGATTGGGGTTTGATTTGGTCCGGCCCTAAATAAAGAACCAGAGGATGTACAAGTAAGCTCTCTCATCTATGCCATGGGAAAGGAGTCTGAACATATCGTCAACTCGTTTGGCCTGGACGACACTGAAGGATATGACTACGATGCAGTGCTGAAGAGGTATGATGACTACTTCATTCCAAAAAGAAACATAATACACAAGAGAGTGCGTTTTTACAAAAGATGCCAAAGTGAAAGGGAAACGATCGAAGCGTTCATTTGAAACGATTGGAGCTTGTATGAAATGGCTGAGCACTATGAGTTCGGGGATGCGAAGGATGAACAGATTGGAGACAGAACTGTAATAGGAATAAGCGATAAAAAGCTGTCAGAAAGATTACAAATGAAGAAGACATTCTGAATGATGTGATAGAAATGTCTCGCCATCACAAACTGATAAAAATTCAGAACAGTGTTACTGAAGGTGAATCTATTAAGGCTTTGGCAGAGATCAGCAACAAAGGGATACCAGCCACAAGTCAGGTAATGTGCTAGCTGAGAGAGGACGGTGGAAAAATAATACATCAAGGCAAGAGAAAGGAAAATATACAGCTGAAAAACGATGTGGTAGATGCAATCACAACCAGACAGATAATGATTACTGCCCAGTAAGGACCCCTCTCTGCTGAAAATGTGAAAAGAAGAGGCATTATGCAGTGGTTTGCCACACTAAAACAGTGCAGGAAGTAAAAGCGGATAAAGACGTGTTTTTTTGGGGGTCAGTAGAGTGTGAAGATGATTCTGAACCAGCTTGGAGAGTAAACTTAAAGTTATGTGAAATGATTATAAACTTTAAGATTGACTCAGGGTCCGACACGTCTTTGATATCAGAGCAAAGCTGAAACAGAACTCAAAGGAAATACAGTTTCAAAATTTTTGTGATCAGCAAAACTAAAGTTGACAACTTGCTTGGTCGCTGTGTAGCACATAATTTGGGACTGATTAAACAAGTGAGTGAGGTTAATAGCGAGGTTTTCGGATACATTTGTTCTTCTGAAAGGCACTCCTGTTGAAATTATGCTGAAGCGCAATGCTGTGCCTTGTAGGGTGAACACAGCACAAATAATTTCTGTTCCACTGTTGTCAAAAGTGGAAGCTGAGTTAAAATGTATGGAGAGTAATAGTGTAATTAAAAGAGTCCAAGAGCCAACGTGTGGTGTGCCCCCACTGTGCCAGTAGTGATGAGGAATGTTAAAATCTGCATCTGTGTTGATCTTAAGCACTACATTCTGCAGTTCTCAGAGAAAAGTACATCTTGCCTACTCTGGAAGAAATTATTCCAAAATTAGCTGGGGCTACAGTATTTTTAAGCTTAAAAGTTTAGACACCTCAAGCGGATTTTGGCAAATCCCTTTGGAGGAGTCAAGTACAAAACTGCTTCAAATGCTTGCCTTTTGGGATAACTAGTGCTCCTGAAATTTTCCAGAGCAAGGTGGCACAGCTGCTAGAGGGCCAGGATGGTGTAAGAGTTTATATGGATCACATTCTTGGCTACAGAGCTTCCATGGAAGAACACGACGAGCGTTTGGACAAAGTTTTTAATACAATCAGGGCATCTGGGTTAAAACTGAATGAAGAAAAATGCAAACTACATCAAAGCACCATTCAGTTTTTGGGACCGCGAGTCAACAAAAATGGATTGAGTCCTGATCCAGAGAAAGTGAGAGTTATGCAGTAGCTGCAACCACCCACTAATATTACGGAACTCAAAAGAATCATGGGAATGTTTAACAGGGGAGACCTGCACTGACTCTCCAGGTGCATTCATAGTGCTGCAGGAAGAGGGCAGCAGCCCTACAATATCTGTCTGTCAGTCACGGCATTGACACGGAGAGGTGGGAAAGAACGTGTGTGGGCTTTCCCCTGTCTGAGTGGCTGAGGGGTGAGATTTGGAGGGTTGCTGCGCCAATAAAATGACGCTCTGGGGTTCCCTCGGGTCTGCCCCCTCGGAGACGAAAAGAGCCAGCCAGCTGGCGGAAGCTCTGTTGCCAGACCGAGCACAGCCGGAGGAGAACGAGGGAAATAAACAAATAAGTAAATAAATAAAGAAGAAAGAAAGAAAAGATTATTTTTGCAGTGGAGAAAAACTTGGGCAGACCCCGATAATTGTTTAGGGTAGTGAGGGAACGCATGAATGTGGGACGGAGACCTGGGCTGTACGAGTAGCGGCGGTCAGGGGGAACGCTGCAGAGTGCAGCACCTTTATTTTGCAGTTTTATTACTGTGTTTTATCTTCCCTTTTTCTTTCACCTTTTGTCCTTTGTGATTATGCACTTGCATTGGACTGTGTACCTGGATTGATATAACCGTGGTCTTGTTTACCGTTGCCGGTATTCAAACCACGGACAACAGTGCCCTCTGCTGGTTGAAATAGATCAGTGCGCCTCAGTGGCGTTACAAATAGTTTTGTCTCTGTCTCACTGAATTGCCCACCAACCTTCCACAGAATTATAAACTCCTTGGGGAGATGTCTGCAAGACGTCTCTGTCACCGCTGTGAACGCTTTGGCGTCTAATGTTCCGGTACTTTTATTTTTTTTATATTTCTAAGCCAACCATGGTGTCAGCTGATGCCAACAGTTATGGGTTAGGAGCAGTATTACTGCAAAAATAGGATTCTGTTCTCAAGCCTGTTGCTTTTTGTTCACGGGCACTAACCTCTGCAGAATGCAAATATACACAGATAGAGAAGGAATGCCTGGCGTGTGTGTGGGCTTGTAAAAAATTCTCACATTTCCTATGTGGACTTGAATCTTTCCGACTAGTAACAGACCATAAACCATTGGTTCCCTTAATCAATAAGAAAGATTTGGATCAAGTTCCCTTGAGATGCCAACGATTACTAATAAGGCTTATGAGGTTCAATCCAAAGACTGAGCATGCACCTACTACAGAATACTGAAGACACTGACTTGGATAAGAAAGTACAAGCTTACCTGGACGCTGTGGAAAAGCAGTGGCCAGTGTCTGAGGTTAAGTTGCAACAAATAAGAGACAACAACACATTCTCACATAATCCTAAGCAACGTCAGAAAAATACATACTTTCTATCAGCTATGCAGGACTGATTTTAACGGTGGGACATGGGTGCAAGAATGATGTTTGTGGTAAGCTCAAGAGCACATGAACACCAAAAAGACAGTGACGCTCAGAAAACCAGAGCTTAAAATAATAATTTATTTTGTTTCCAAAAGAAAAACATAGATCGACAGTTACATATGCACATACCTTTACATGTTGTGATTAATTCAGCAAATCTATTACTCAGAAAAGTCTAAAATTCACTCAAATAGTGAAATGCATTTCTGTTAAAATTTCAGCATCAACAGTGCTTTAGAAATTCAGATTATGTGTGATTTGAAATAGAAGATCATTGACAATGAAATGTTAATGTGGTATTATTGATCCACCACAGATGTGCGGTGTAATAAATAATGTAGCGATTCCACATTGTTGTGTATTTTGGCTTTTTTTTTAATTAATTCTGGTTTTAAGTAGGTGCCATAGCTCTTCCTTTAGGTTTGTTGTATGATGAAAGTAACAACTCTAAGTGTGCATGGTTTGCTGTCATGCAAAATCGTCTACAGTGGACCTGGTTACAAAGTACTGGCTGCTGCCAAATCAGCCTCCTACACCTACAGTACAATAAGAACCACAGGGGCCAGATAGAGGTTGCTTGTGAAGCATGTCATAGTTGTTTCTGTTTGATATTTTTCCTTTTTAAAATCAATTAGAGGGAGCACTGTATTTGGAGGAGCGGGTGGCGGTCAATTTGGAGTGAGTCAAGCAACCATGTGATTCGTGGTTCACCAAGTGACAGAATCTTTGGTGAGGAGGGCAGGCACCGTCATCTCCTTCCCCACAACACAGCAACACCGGTAAAAAACAAAACAAGTGAGTTAATAATCTGATCATTCAAATGGAGACACTTTCCTGTTTCCTAGCAAATGAGCAAAATAATTGGACACCTTTGTGTTATCACTTTTGTTTTACAGATCAGACATGGCTACCAGCTAAGCTAAAGAATGCTTAAAGGGTACATAAGGACCTTTTTATTTGATTGTGTTACATGTTCCCATATGTTGCTACAACTGTTTACGTAAGGTGTGTCTATTGTTTTATTTATTTATTTTTTTTACATTTTGATCCCTTTTTTAAACTTTTAAATTGCATTGCATGCCTCCAGATGGCTTCACACGTTTCTGCAAGGACCTTTCAGAACTACATTTCCCATCATCCTCCTCCTCCTTAATATGATTATCAGCACTATAAAAAACTTTACCTGTCTTGATATTTGTTGCTCTTGATTCATTGCTTGTTTTTTCCAGTATCATCAGCAATAAGTGATTGACTTGCCTTCATGTTATTTTGATTAGGCTGTGCTGTGGGCGGTCCATGGGAAACGGTTCATAAGGACATAAGAACATAACATTCATGAAAAATGTAGAACGAGTAACAGAAAAGGCTTTCTGAATTTCAAGTTTTCTAATAAAAGGTTAATGAATTTTAAGAAAAAATGTAAAACATGAAATGTTTGGAAAACATAAAAAAAAAAAAAATTGGTAACGCTGACACTTTGACAAATAGGGGCCAGTTTTACTGAAATAATCTGTCAGTTAATTTTTTGACAGCATTTTCAGGTGAAAATGGTTATGGAATATAATATATATATATATATATATATATATATATATATATATATATATATATATATATATATATATATATATATACCGTCCTATAGAAAGTCTACACCCCCTTAAACTTTTTCACATTTTGTTGTGAACCTACAGGAAGTGCTGAATTTACCCTGAAATTATGTGAATTGCTACAATTTAACACAGGTGGAGGCTAATTTTCTAGAAATTTCTAGTATATTTTTTTCATTGGAAGTTGTGGGGTATGATGTGTAGATAAATAAAAAAAAAAAAAACAATTTTAATGCATTTAAATTCCAGGCTATAAAGCAACAAAAGGTGAAAAAATTGAAAGGGGTGTAGACTTCTACAGGCACTGTGTGTGTGTGTGTGTGTGTGTATACACTGAACAAAAATATAAACGCAACATGTAAAGTGTTGGTCCCATGTTTCAAGAGCTGAAATAAAAGATCCCAGAAATTCTCCATACACACAAAAAGCTTATTTCTCTCAAATTTTGTGCACAAATTTGTTTACATCCTTGTTAGTGAGCATTTCTCCTTTGCCAAAATAATCCATCCACCTGACAGGTGTGGCATAACAAGAAGCTGAACAGCATGATCATTACACAGGTGCACCTTGTGCTGGGGACAATAAAAGGCCACTCGAAGGGAATGTGCAGTTTTGTCACACAACACAATGCCATGGATGTCTCAAGTTTGGAGGGAGCATGCAGTTGGCTACAACCACAGACCACGTGTAACCACGTCAGCCCAGAACCTCCACAACCAGCTTCTTCACCTGCGGGATTGTCTGTGACCAGCCACTCGGATAGCTGATGAAACTGTGGGTTTGCACAACTGAAGAATTTCTGCACCAACTGTCAGAAACCATCTCTGGGAAGCTCATCTGTGTGCTCGTCGTCTCACTAGGGTCTTGACCTGACTGCAGTTCGGCGTTGTAACCGACTTCAGTGGGCAAATGCTCACCTTTGATGGCCACTGGCATGCTGGAGAAGTGTTCTCTTCACGAATGAATCCCGGTTTCAACTGTACCGGGCAGATGGCAGACAGCGTGTATGGCATTGTGTGGGTGAACGGTTTGCTGATGTCAATGTTGTGAACAGAGTGCCCCATGGTGGCGGTGGGGTTATGGTATGGGCAGGCATAAGCTATGGACAATTAACACAATTGCATTTTATCAATGGCAATTTGAATGTACAGAGATACAGTGACGAGATCCTGAGGCCCATTGTCGTGCCATTCATCTCATGTTTCAGCATGATAATGCATGACCCCATGTCGCAAGGATCCATACACATTTCCTGGAAGCTGAAAATGTCCCAGTTCCTCCATGGCCTTCACCAGACATGTCACCCATTGAGCATGTTTGGGATGCTCTGGATCGACGTGTACAACAGCGTGTTCCAGTTGCCGCCAATATCTAGCAACTTCGAACAGCCATTGAAGAGGAGTGGGACAACATTCCACAGGCCACAATCAACAGCCGGATGAACTCTATGTGAAAGAGATGTGTCACGCTGCATGAGATAATGACTGGTTTTCTGATCCACGCCCCTACCTTTTTTTTAAAGGAATCTGTGACCAACAGATGCATATCTGTATTCCCAGTCATGTGAAATCCATAGATTAGGGCCTAATGAATTTATTTCAATTGACTGATTAACTTATATGAACTGTAACTCAGTAAATCTTTGAAATTGTTCCATGTTGCATTTATATTTTTGTTCAGTACATAAAGTGCCGAGAAAAAGCTTGTGATCCCCAAAAATAATTATGGAAATTCTATAGTCTTACCACCTTCTTGAATCAAAACCAATCTTTTCTTAACTATAAATAAATACAGTTTATTTTAACCAAATCCATGTCTTTTGAAACAAAATGATGTATGAATTCGACAAACAGTGAGTAATTAAGTTTCAGGGTATGTAAAAAAGTAAGTGAACCCCTGATTTTATCAGCTCAATTAAGGGGATAATTAAAATCAGGTGTTTCAATAATTAGGTAGATCTTCATGGGTGAGTTTGGGAGGCCCCATCCTATATAAAGATCAGAAACTTAGTTTGGTCTTCACCATACAGGTGTGTGGAAACACATCATGTCATGATCAAAAGAAATCGCTGAGGACCTCAGAAAAACAGTTATTGATGCTCATCAGTCTAGAAAGGGTTACAAAACCATTTCTAAGGATTTATGGCTCCACCAATCCACTGTCAGACATATTTCAAAGTTCAAGACCACAGTCAATCTACACAGGAGCAGTCGTCCTAAGAAAATCTCTCCACGAACAAACCGGAAAATCATCAAGGAAGTTACAAAGAACCCCAGAGTAACATCCAAGGATCTGTGGGCCACTCTCGCCTTGGCTAATTTGAGTGTTTATGACTCAACTATCAGACAAAAGTCTGAACAAGAATGGTGTTCATGGAAGGATAGCCAGGAGGAAACCACTGCTCTCTAAAAAGAACATTGCTGCCTGTCTGAACTTCGCCTAAGAGCACACAGATGATCCACAAGACTTCTGGAACAATGTTCTCTGGACAGACGAGTCAAAGGTAGAACTTTTTGGCCTCAATGAGAAACATAATGTTGGCCGAAAACCAAAAACTGCGTTCGAACAGAAGAACCTCATCCCAATCGTCAAGCATGGAGGTGGGAGTGTGATGGTTTGGGGTTGCTTTGCTGCCTCAGGACCTGGATGGCTTGCCATCATTCTAGATTCTAGAGAATGTCAGGCCATCAGTCCATGAGCTGAAGCTGAACCGAAAGTGGGTCATGCAGCAAGACAATGATCCTAAACATACAAGCAGATCTACAAAAGAATGGCTGCAGAAGAAGAAATTTCGTGTTTTAGAATGGCCTAGTCAAAGTCCGGACCTAAACCCCATTGAAATGTTGTGGCAGGACCTGAAGCGAGCTCTCCATGCAAGGAAGCTTTCAAATGTCACAGAGTTGAAGCAGTTCTGTAAGGAGGAATGGGCCAAAATTCCTCAAAACCGATGTGAGACACTGACCAATAGTTACAGGAAACACTTAGTTGAAGTCATTGCTGCTCAAGGGGGTGCCACAAGTTACTGAATCTAAAGGTTCACATACTTTTTTCACACATGGATATTGAATGTTGAATCATTTGTGGATGAATAAATGTTGAAAAAGTATCAAGTTTTTGTGTCATTTGTTGAATCAGGTTATCTTTATCTATAATTAGGACTTAGATTAAGATCTAATAACATTTTAGTTTTGAAATATGTGAAATACATGAAAATCCTAAGGGGTTCACAAACTTTTTCTCGGTACTGTATACAGTACCATGAAAAAGTATTTGCCCCCTGTCTGATTTTCAGCATTTTTGCATATTTCTTACCCTGAATGTTATCAGATATTCAACAAAAATCTAATATTAGATAAAAGGGACCTTGAGTGAACAAATAACACAAAATTTTGATACTTATTTTATTTATTTATTAAAGAAAGTTATGCAACACCCAATGCCTCGTGTGAAAAAGTAATCGCCCCCTTAGACTCAATAACTGGTTACGCCACCTTTAGCAGCAATAACTGCAACCAAACGCTTCCTGTAGTTATTGATCTATCTCTCACAGTGCTGTGGAAGAATTTTAGCCTACTCCTTCATGCAGAACTGCTTCAACTCAATGACATTTTTGTGGGTTTTCGAGCATAAACTGCTCGTTTCAGGTCCTGTCACAACATCTCAATGGTGCTTGGGTCTGGACTTTGACTAGGCCATTCCAAAACTTTAAATTTCTTGTTCTTCAACCATTCTGATGTAGACTTGCTTGTGTGTTTCGGATCATTGTCTTGCTTCATGACCCAGCTGCGCTTCAGCTTTAGCTCACGGACAGATGGCCTGACATTCTCCTGTAGAATTCTCTGATACAGAGCAGAATTCATGGTTCCTTCAATGATGGCAAGTCGTCCAGGTCCTGATGCAGGAAAGCATCCCCAAATCATGGCAGTACCACCACCATGCTTGACTGTTGGTATGAGATAGAGATAGAGATACAAATGGCAAAATCGTAGAGGAAGAAAAAAAAATAGCAAATATGTTAAATGATTACTTTTCACAAGTTTTTACAAAGGAAGATACTGACAACATGCCCCACATGTCATCCAGTTCCTATCCAGTTTTAAATAACTTTAGCATAACTGAGGCAGAAGTGTTAAAGGGACTAGGAGCTCTTAAAATAAACAAATCCCCTGGGCCGGATGAGATCCTCCCAGTAGTACTCAAAGAAATGAAAGAAGTAATTTACAACCCGCTAACCAAGATCATGCAGCAGTCTCTTGACACAGGGGTGGTACCGACAGACTGGAAAATTGCAAACGTAATACCGATCCACAAAAAGGGAAACAAAACTGAACCAGGTAACTACAGACCAGTAAGCCTGACTTCTATTATATGCAAACTTATGGAAACTATAATAAAATCCAAAATGGAAAATTACCTATATGGTAACAGGGTACTGGGAGACAGTCAACATGGTTTTAGGAAAGGGAGATCGTGCCTAACTAACTTGCTTGATTTTTTTGTGGATGCAACATCGATAATGGTTAATTTGAAAGCATATGACATGGTTTATTTAGATTTCCAGAAAGCTTTTGACAAAGTCCCGCACAAAAGATTAATTCTCAAACTGAACGCAGTTGGGATTCAAGGAAACACATGTACATGGATTAGGGAGTGGTTAACATGTAGAAAACAGAAAGTACTGATTAGAGGAGAAACCTCAGAATGGAGTGTGGTAACCAGCGGTGTACCACAGGGATCAGTATTAGGTCCTCTGCTATTCCTAATCTACATTAATGATTTAGATTCTGGTATAGTAAGCAAACTTGTTAAATTTGCAGACGACACAAAAGTAGGAGGAGTGGCAAACACTGTTGCAGCAGCAAAGGTCATTCAAAATGATCTAGACAAGATTCAGAACTGGGCAGACACATGGCAAATGACATTTAATAGAGAAAAGTGTAAGGTACTGCACGCAGGAAATAAAAATGTACATTATAAATATCATATGGGAGATATTGAAATTGGAGAAGGAATCTATGAAAAAGACCTAGGAGTTTTTGTTGACTCAGAAATGTCTTCATCTAGACAATGTGGGGAAGCTATAAAAAAGGCTAACAAGATGCTCGGATACATTGTGAAAAGTGTTGAATTTAAATCAAGGGAAGTAATGTTAAAACTGTACAATGCACTAGTAAGACCTCATCTTGAATATTGTGTGCAGTTCTGGTCACCTCGCTATAAAAAAGATATTGCTGCTCTAGAAAGAGTGCAAAGAAGAGCGACCAGAATTATTCTGGGCTTAAAAGGCATGTCATATGCAGACAGGCTAAAAGAATTGAATCTGTTCAGTCTTGAACAAAGAAGACTACGTGGCGACCTAATTCAAGCATTCAAAATTCTAAAAGGTATTGACAGTGTCGACCCAAGGGACTTTTTCAGCCTGAAAAAAGAAACAAGGACCAGGGGTCACAAATGGAGTTTAGAAAAAGGGGCATTCAGAACAGAAAATAGGAGACACTTTTTTACACAGAGAATTGTGAGGGTCTGGAATCAACTCCCCAGTAATGTTGTTGAAGCTGACACCCTGGAATCCTTCAAGAAGCTGCTTGATGAGATTTTGGGATCAATAAGCTACTAACAACCAAACGAGCAAGATGGGCCGAATGGCCTCCTCTCGTTTGTAAACTTTCTTATGTTCTTATGTTCTTATGTTCTTATGAGGTTCTTACTGTAGAATGCAGTGCTTGGTTTATGCCAGATATATCGGGGCCCATGTTGGCCAAAAAGTTCCACTTTTGACTCATCTGTCCATAGAACATTGTTCTAGAACTCTTGAGGATCATCAAGGTGCTTTTTGGCAAACTTGAGATGAGCATTCATGTTCTTCTTAGTGAGCAGTGGTTTCCGCTTTGCTACTTTGCCATGAATCCCATTTTTGCCCAGTGTCTTTCTGATGGTGGAGTCCTGAACATTGACCTTAGCCAAGGCAAGAGAGGCCTGCAGATCCCCAGATGTTGTTCTAGGGTTTTTAGTGACTTTCTGGACGATTTTATGCCTTGCTCTTGGAGAGATTTTGACAGGACAGCCACTCCTGGGAAGATTCAGTATTGTCCCAAACTTTCTCCATTTGGACAATATGGCTCTGACTGTAGTTTGATGGAGCCCCAGAGCCTTAGAAATTGCTTTGTAACTCTTTCTAGACTGATAGGCATCAACAACTTTTTTTCCCCAGAGGTCTTCAGGAATTTCTTTTGATCATGGTGATGTGCCTCTAGAACCTGTGTGCTGACACGTTCACTCTGATGGTAATATAAATTTATATTGGGCAGGGCTGGCCCAAATTAAGCCTGATTGTTAATCAAAGTATTCAAACAGCTGACCCTAATTATCCCTTAACTGGGCTGTGTTAACTAGAGGGGCAATAACTTTTTCACACCTAAAGATTGCATGTTTGATTATCTTGCACACCAAACAAATGAAAGAAGCAACAAACTTTGGTGTCATTTGTTCTCTCAGACTACCGCTATATACTACTACAACCCACAAAAAGATCAGACCAAATTCAATGTAAAAATGCAAAAAATTTCACGACACTATATATATATATATATATATATATATATATATATATATATATATATATATATATGTGCAGCCTAAAAAATGTATTTTTAAATTATTTGTTTTTAGTTTTTACACATTGTCATAAATACATTACATTTTTAAGGACCATGCCCGTCTGTCTGTCAGTCTGTCTAGTACCACACTCTAGGTGAACTTGTAACTTCCTTGAATTTGCACCAGTCTTCAACAAACTTGCAACATACATGTCAAGCCCCATAAAGATGTTTCAGATAGCATTTGACTGTAATCTGCTAAATCCTCGGTTCTCTACAAACTAATTTCCCCTTACAGTACGGTCTCTTTTTAATGTGTGATTAAGAAGATTCTCTGTATGTGCGTGCACAAGTTTAAAAATGATCCTTGGCTTTTTCCAGCCAGCATGTTTGATGCATGTTTTATTTTAGTTTCAATCAATCAATCAATCAATCAATCAATCAATCGAATTTATTTTGTATAGTGCCTTTCATGCCAAATAAATATACTATAGAATAATATAATATAATATACAATAAAATATCAAAAAAACAAATGGGGAAAAATAAATAAATAAATAAATAAAATACATATTAACAAAATTCTAAAATAGGCTGTCCCAATCTACAAAAAGGCCTCTGCATAAAGTGTTTTAAGCTTGATTTAAATGCATTTATTGAGTCGCTTTACAGATTTAATTTGGAAGATTGTTGCATAATACAGGTGCATAATGACTAAAGGCTCTTTCACCATAAGAGCTGCGTTTTATCATTGGAGCCGCCAGAAGCCCAGGATCAACAGATCTCAGCTGGCATCCAGGGACAGAAGGTATAAGCATGTTGATCACTGATGTAAGCAGGGACATTTCCAGAGACAGCCTTAAATGTCATTAATAAAAAAAGTATTCTGTACTTCACCGGAAGCCAATGCAAGCGGACAAGAACAGGTGTAGACTTCACTACAGTTGAAATGTGATGCTGAAAACTAAGAGTAGAATCAAATAAGACTCCAAGACTTTTCACAGCTTGTGAAGAGCTAATAGTAGGAGGGGGGCCAAAGGGCATTGGTTGTGGGATTTTATTTAATGCTGTTTCAGAGCCAATTAAAAGAAATGCAGTTTTATTTGCATTTAACTGCAAAAAAATGTTGACATCCAAGCCCCCCTATTTTGTCAAGGCAAGTTGATAGTCTGGAGTTTACATTTACATCATCTGAACTCATTTTAAAATAAATCTGGTTGTCGTCAGCATAAGAGTGGAAGTTAAAACCATGCTGTCTGATCACATTACCCAACGGTAGCACATACACGTTAAAAAGCAAAGGACCAAGAAAAGAGCCCTGTAGAACCCCACAAACAAAAAGAGAATCAACAGATTTTGATCCTCCAAAGGACACACGTTAATATGAGGAGGTTAAGTAGGAGCGCAGCCTAGAGAGTGCTGTGCCAGCAATACCAATAGTTTTCTCAAGGCAATCAAGAAGAATTGTGCGATCAATGGTGTCAAATGCAGCAGATATATCCAAAAAGTCCCTGATAGCAACCTCTCACCTACATTCGGCAGCATGTCATTAACAACTTGTATGAGTGCAGACTCTGTACTATGTTGTTTACAAAAGCCAGTTTGAAATGTCTGAGTTGATAAAAGGCAATAGGGCTAATGATAATGTGATAACACCATTTTAAATTGTGTTTAACAGTACAATTAATTAGGAGACTTTAGCCATAAGGGACTTGTGGTTGGTGTTTGAATTTAAATATTAATAAACATCACTAGAACAAAATGTGATGACACTTAAGTTAGGAAGACTGATATTTCAGCTAATACTTTCTGCAGTGTGTTGGCGTTTTTTCTACTTGACCTGACAGAATTTATGATTTGTACAAATTAAACATGTCTTACATAATTAAAAAAAAAAAGAAAAAGTTTCCCAGATATCAGTAAGCTGCTTTGTTCTGTCTGTTTTCTGTGCAGGTACAGTCAGCCACAGACACCTGCGACAGACAGATGTACAGAAGACAAAACTTTAGCAAGGGGGTGGGGGGGTAGCAATCTTAAATATTTACCTAGAGAAAATGCCCTGATAGAGGAAATCTCGAATAGCGTGGAGTGCAGGATGTGCCCTATAGCCTGGATGTCACCAGTTCGAGTTAAGGCTATTCCATTGCCGACCGTGGATGGGATGGGAGTTCCCAGGGGGTAGCACACAATTGGCTGACCATCGCCTGGGGGGGGGGGGGGGGGGGGTTTATGTTGAGCAGGGTGTCCTTGGCTCACCGCGCACTAGCGACCCCTGTAGTCTGACTGGACGCCTGTGGGCTTGCCTGTAAGCTGCCCAGAGCTGCGTTGCCCTCCGACGCTGTAGCTCCGAGGTGGCTGAATGATGAGTCTGCAGTGTGAAAAGAAATGGTCGGCTGAATGCACACACTTCGGAGGACAGCATGTGTTCGTCTTCACCGCTCCTGATGGTGGTAGCAGTGAGCCAAGCTTAAATACTAATTGCATATTCTAAATTGGGAGAAAATAATAAAAAAAAAAATTGGTGACTACTAAATAAAAAAAGAAAAAAGAAAGAAAATGCCCCGATATATTTATCTAAACATGTTTATGACCACAGAAAATGCAGAGTCTGGAACCAACTCCCCAGTAATGTTGTTGAAGATGACACCCTGGGATCCTTCAAGAAGCTGATTGATGAGATTCTGGGATCAATAAGCTACTGTGACGAAGTGCCCGCCCCTGTGTGTATTTTCTGTTATATGTTGCGTGTGGTGTGTTAAATGTTGGTGTATAGTCATTGGTACACGGGTCTGTGTAACACGAGTATTTAAAATGTATGTTTGTATTTAGGCACGGGGATTGCACAGCACTTCATGTGCAGGTAAAAAGTAATAATATGTGAGCATGGGGAATTGCACTTTATTAATTCACGTGCAGTTGTACCGAGACTCCAATTGAATGATTGATTAGCAATCGAGTCTTGGTACAGCTGCATAAAAACAACATGTTTTCACCCACTCGGGGTTGGGTGTTCAGTGAGTGGAGAACGGGATTGGAGACGGAGGTAAAGTTAAAAAGAATAGTTAAAGTATCTGCTCACCATTTTTGTCTGTCTAGTCCGTTTTGTTTGTCTTTTTTGACGATGTGTGCCATGTCCTGTGTTTGTGTTTGTTTAAACCCTTTTATTTTGCACTAAACCGGCGCAAGCAAGCACCATCATCATTTCACATCATTTGTCTTTGTGTTCATTCCTTTTCCTGGGTCTGACGCCGCCCACTTCGGCCGTCTTTGTGACACGTGGTGTCCTACGTGGGATTAACAGCACCTCCAAGTGTCAGACCAGAAAAGGTGTTTTTGTGCAAAAAAAAAACCCCACAACAACAACAAAAAAATAATAATAAAATGGGATGGAAGGAGGCTAAAGAGGTGAAGGACAGGGAGGAGGAGTGCCACCTAAGGGCCAGACATCCACGGCTATGTAACAAGCCATCGCCAGGGTGCCTCCTCTGCGACCAGGACCATCTGTTCGCCAACTGTCCCTTCCGCTGCCCCTACCAGTATGGAGAGGAGGAACTGGCCCAGGAGAGGAAGGTGAGGTGGCAGAGAAAGGGAAAGTAGAAGAGGAAGGCAGAGCATCCACTGCTCCCATCTCCACCAGCAGAGGAAGAGTGCCTGCTGGTTTTACTTCCAGAGCCAGAGGGAGAGCCGCACCAGTCCCCTGAAACAAGGGTAGACTATACGCCGCTCCCACCTCCGCTGCCAGGAGACTACACTTCGTGCCCACCTCCACCCCCACCTCCACCGGCAGGAGCAGAGCAGCAGGAGCTGCCTCTGTCTCCGCCACCTCTACCAGCAGAGGGAGAATGCCTGCTGGGTCCCCGTCCACCAGCAGAGGGTGAATGCCTGCTGGTATCACTTACCCCACCAGCAGAGGGTGAATGCCTGCTGGCATCACTTCCCCCACCATCACAAGGAGAGGAGTTGGAGATGCCTCTGCCTCCATCATCATCAGGGGGAGAGGAGCAGGAGCTGCCTCTCCCTTCACCAGACGGACCAGGACTGGATGTTGGCGGCCTATGCAAGGGCTGCTGAGGGAAGCACGGGGAAGAACCGCCCGGCTGCAGTGGCCGAAAAGAGGGCCAACACCCGCACCCCAGCTTGTCCTGATTCCCTGTCACGCTTCACCCAAGGAAGCCTGCCACGTTTCTTCCAAGGATGCCTGCTTCGCTTCTCCCAAGGATCCCTGCCTCGCTTCGCCCAAGGATGCCTGCCACGCGTCGCCCAAGGATGCCTGCCAGGCATCGCCTGGGGTTGCCTGTCGCTCCGCATCGCCTGAGGTTGCCCGCCGCTCAGCATCGCCTGGGGTTGCCCGCCGCTCAGCATCGCCTGGGGTTGCCCGCCACTCAGCATCTCCTGGGTTGCCTGCTGCTCAGCATCACCTGGGGTTGCCCACTGCTCCGCATCGCCTGGGATCGCTGGGACTGCTTTGCCTGGGGTTGCCAGCCATGCTGCATCACCTGGGGTTGCTTGTTGCTCCGCATCGCAGCAGGAAGTACTGTGGCCGGAACCCCACCAAGGGGAGCTGCCGGCCACGAAGAAGGGGGAGGAGGTCTGGAGACCACCAACCCCAGCTGCAGTTTCGCTGCTGGAGATCATGGGAGAGGTCAGGAGACCTGCTCCTGCTGCAGCTTCTTCGCTGCCAGAAGTACTGTGGTCGGAGCCTCACCAAGGGGAGCTGCCAGCTCCGAAGAAGGGGGGAGGTCAGGAGACCACCCACCAAGCAGCCTTTCCGCTGCCAGGACTACCCTGGCAAGAGTATGCCACCCCACTGTTAGCATTGCTGCTGACAGCCTTAAGACCTGTGGTCCCCTTGAAGCCTCAGGTCCTGGCACAGGTCTTTGTGTGGGACTTTTGGGCTTTTAAGGGGAGGTGGCCATTGAGGCCATGTGTGCTTTGCACGGGGGGGGGGGGGGGGGGGGGGGGTAATATGTGACGAAGTTCCTGCCCCTGTGTGTATTTTCTGTTATATGTTGCGTGTGGTGTGTTAAATGTTGGTGTATAGTCATTGGTACATGGGATATAAACTGGTCTGTGTAACACAAGTGTTTAAAATGTATTTTTGTATTTAGGCATGAGGATTGCACAGCACTTCATGTGCAAGTAAAAGGTAATAATATGTGAGCACAGGGAATTGCACTTTATTAATTCAAGTGCAGTTGTACCGAGACTCCAATTGAATGATTGATTAGCAATCGAGTCTTGGTACAGCTGCATAAGAACAACATGTTTTCACCCACTCGGGGTTGGGTGTCCGGTGAGTTGAGAACGGGATTGGAGATGGAGGTAAAGATAAAAAGCATAGTTAAAGTTAAAAAGAATAGTTAAAGTATCTGCTCACCATGTTTGTCTGTCTAGTCCGTTTTGTTTGTCTTTTTTGTTTTGGCGACGTGTGTCATGTCCTGCATTTGTGTTTGTTTAAACCCTTTTATTTTGCAATAAACTGGCGCAAGCAAGCGCCATCATCATTTCACATCATCTGTCTTTGTGTTCATTCCTTTTCCTGGGTCTGACGCCGCCCACTTTGGCCGTCTTTGTGACAGCTACTAACAATCAAACGAGCAAGATGGGCTGAATGGCCTCCTCTCATTTGTAAACTTTGTTCTTATCTGAAGATGTTTATGACCACAGAAAATGTCCCGATATATTTATCTGAAGCTGTTTATAATCACAGAAAACTGCATCTTAATCTCATTTGTATTCCCAAAATAATAATACAATAATCCAAACATGGCTCCGTGTTCTTTCTCGCGGTGCTCCAGTGCTGGTGGTGAATACACAATTATTGGCGACTAGTGCAGTATTTGGAATCTGAGTTTAATCCTGGCTGGAACAACGACAGCTCCCGGTTGTTAGCTGTCTACTAAATACAAATAAACAGTGATTAACAAAACAAATACAAACAGTTGTGTTTTACACGGTTTCCTTTACAGGTCCTTGCAGTAACTAAAACAAAAGAACCGACTGCATCATCACACCTCCTGAAATACCATTAGTCACGCCCCCTCCAATAGCTAGTTCAATCACGTCTCTTCCAATCCATGACTGACACATCGCTTACTGTACTAGGGCCATGACTTATGGTATTGTGACTCCGCCCACTTCCTGGATGGCCGGCTTCAGACTGACCCTGGAATGAACTGCCAGACCAACCAATATGAGGCACTCTGTTCCTGTTATACAGCGCCCTCACAGATTGGGAAGGAGATTGTTGATAGGATTCATTCGGTCTCTGTCACAAGCCTACAGGCCTAATGATACAGTAATGTAAACACAGTATGATTTATGTGTTGTGTGCAGTGTAGAGCACTTTATAAATAATAAATACATAAATACATCTATAATTTATATAACATGTGACCTGCACTTTAAAATATACTGTATATTCTGTGTTCTGTGTGCTATGAGTGGAGTTTAAACAATTTATTTGGGTCCCGAGTTGCTTTTTTAAAATATTGCTTGTGCTATAAATGTAATAATTATATGTCTGTGTTATTTATATCAGTTCAAATCATTCAAATCTATTCCACTTAAGTTTCAACCAGACATGTCCTAAAAGTTCAATTAAATAAGAACAAGTCTGATGAAACAAAGTCATGCAATGTATAAAATGCTCTGCAAAACTATTACATTCTTTTTTTAAACAGCTTGTTGAATAAAGTTTCATGTATGCTTTTTTATGACTGATCATTATTCCTGAATACTAACATTTTTCTACATTCAATTTACATAAACATTTTTTTATTTTTTATTTTGTATTTATTTATTTTTTAACAAAAAAAACCTGAAGGAAATTAATTGCAAAAACTGTGTTAAAGTAATATCAAGGTTACTCAAGCAAAACCCTCAAAAGTGAAGAAATTGCAAGTAAGCTTAGCACACAACCTTAACTTTGCACCATCATGCATATGTATGACGTCAGCAAAGACATCAATGATTACATAACTAATCACATAAGAAATGTTCCCAGAAGACTGGCCATAACACTGGGAAATCATTACCATAACTTGGTCCCAAAGCATCTGGTAGTTGATCAGTGTAATAAAAACAGAGAAAAGTGTCCTTCCACATCAGTGATAGTAATTAAGATCACCAGTGTCCCTTGAATTATGATGGACTGGTCAATTATAAAAATATAATCTATGAATGTGGAAAGAAAGAGAATATATGTGAAACATGATTTTAAGATAGACATTACAAAGTTAATGAATCCATAAACAGCAAATGGTATGAACTTAACAAATGTATTTATATAATTACCATACTAAATAGTGATGGTGATGGGATAACATCATATGTTGACCAAATGTGGAAACCGATCCTGCACTGTTCCATTGTCCATAGATCTTGCCAGCCGATCTTGCGTTGTTCCACACTGTAGTGAATTAGTTATACAATTTATTTAAAAATAAATAAGTCTCTAGTCACCCACAAAGGGAAGACAACATATAAAAAATGACATATATACCTGTGATGGAAATATAATGAGTTCTGGTTGGAAATCTCCCTCCCGACCTGTGAGGGCACAAAATAACGAAAAAGGGAAAGTCTTTGGATGGGCTGGCCTGACATTTCCAAGCTCAGGAAGTCGGTCAGCCTGGATGAAGGAGAGACTTCATTGTAGGAATGTATTTACCTGGAAGGTAAACGAGGTAGCAGCTGCAATCGTTTACCAAGCGGTCATGCGGGATAGCATAAGAGGGACCAGAGAAACACTAATCTTTTCCTTTGCTTAGTTTTGGGTTAGAAACTGGAAGGACAGTGAGAGATGCAGAGAAAACGTATTGGAAATATTTGTGAGTGTTTTTGTTTGTTTGTCCGTGTCTGTTTAGTAACTGTCTGTGTTTTCTGATTATAGCACTAGATGGCTAAACACAAATCTGGAGCTGTCACCAAGGGCCAGCAAAAACCGGATCAACACTGCACTTCAGAGTCACGATTAACATTGTTAACACTGTTGTTCACAAATAAAGCATGTATTATCGGATTATATTGTATCGCACAACAAGCACTGAGAGCACTCACTTTGAACTGGTGATGGTGTGTCTAATTGTGTGTGTTTAAGTACGGTGCATATTATTTACATGACTGCAACCCTTTTTCAATACTGTGCAGTACACATGGTTGTGTATTGCATGATCATTATTATTTACTGTCTGGTCATCAGACCCTTGCATTATAAACAAATAATAATCAAACCATTTCACCGGTACTTTGTTGTCTGTTGGTTTCTTTGGGCTATTGCACCACCACCGTACTTTGCTTGAAGTAGGTATCTTATTCTGTCGGCTCTCAGTAAACAATAGTTGTTTTCAAAGGGAGGTAGCTGTTGATTTTCAATAGTCTTGTACCATTATCCTTGGCTTGTCAGAAGGTTTCCACCTGGAATGGGTTCTGCTGATCAGATGTAACTCACAGTTCAAAGAATGCATTGCAATTGAAAAGTTACCTGGTTTGTAAAAATGTTCCTGTTGCAATTCTTTGGTATGGCTAAGGGACCTTCCAGAGGCACAGCTGCTGACTTGTTGCTTCAGTTCATTTTGTTGTTGATTTCAAGCACCAAAATAAAAACAAGACACGCTTTGTTGTGTCCTGTTTCCTGGTTGAATCTCTTGCAGGGCAGAGAGCAGCGCCCTCTTCAAAGCTGACTTCAGCCTTCTCAGGACATGATTGTATTCCCACTTCAGAGCAGATTTCAGAACAGATTTCACACACTTTTAGAACCACATTTCCAGAATCACTTTTAGACTCACTTCGCTGCCCTCTTTCAGGCACTTCTCACCATCAGCCTATTTCTTATTCAGTCAGCTTCATTTTTCAATCACTTTCAGCACAGTTTTTTAATTAAACCTTGACTCATTGTGATTGGATCGTTGAATTCATGGGTGGTTGTAGCAGGGGGAGATCTGTGCTGACTCTGCTGACGTGTTCACAGTGCTGCAGGAAGAGGGCAGCAGTCGTCCAACAACCGCCTGTGAGTCATGGCAGTGACACAGGGAGGTGGGAAAGTGGGTGTGTGGACTTTTCCTCTCTCTGAATGGCTGGGAGGTGGCTCTTGGGGAGATTGTTAGCCCTATAAGATAATGCTCTGCTCAGGTCTGCCCTTTTAGACGCGCCAAGAGTGCGGAAGCGCCGGTCCAGGACCGAGAACCAGTCGGGAGAAAAAAACGACGCTAAGTATTTCACAGCAAGACAGTGAGAGCAGGGAACCCTTGGGCAGACCCCGGAATATTGTATCCAAGCAGGCTAGTCAGCTGGCAGCGTAGGTCGCTGATCAAGGTCGCACGGGTAGCGGCGACCGAGATATCACTACCAAGTGCAGCACCTTTTCTTTGTAGTTTTGTTACTGTTTTATTTTCCCTGTTTCTTTGTGCCTTCTATTTTTGAATTATTGTTTTGAAGCACCTGCGAGTGTGCCTGGACTGTTTACCATCACTTTGTATTCCCGTGGTTCTGTTTACCATAGTTGGTAAGCAGACCACGGACCAACAGTGCCCTCTGCGGGCTAAAAAAACAAAACCACCCCCGAAATAAAACTGGGCACCTGTGCGGTGTTGTCAAGTCCACCTGTCTTTCTCCTGTGTCAGTGAATTACCCACCACCCTTCCACAGTGGTATTTAACATTACGCAATGTGCTTAAACACTGGTTACTTCGTCTCTGGGCCACTCCTGGCCTTGCCCACAGCTCATGAGTGACAGTTTGTTCAAATTTCCGTTGTCTTCTCAAGGGTGATTAACCTCTCTCCCCCCCTCTCCACTTTCTCAAGGGGGGGAAGAGGCCTGCTTCTCATCAATGTCCAGAATTGCCTGTTTGCAGAGATCTCAGTTTGTGATTAGGCAAGGGAATATTTACGACTCAACTTCACAAAGCTGCTCCTGTTTCACTTTGACCAAGAGATGGGAGAAGAGAAAACATTAACTTGCAAGTTTCTCAAACAAGTTTTTTTTTTTTTTTTAGTTGTCGCCAAAGTTTTTTTTGTTTTTTTTTTACCCAGGTTTTCTCCCCAATTTGGAATGCCCAATTGTTATTTGTATCCCGGTTCACTGCTGCAACCCACTGATGACTTGGGAAACAGAAGTTGGAACACACTTCTCCTGCCAATCCATCATTTTTTGCACTGCAGATCCACAGCGGTGCCACCAAACCTATAGTGCTAGAGGACAACACAGATCTGATGGCTCCACTACAGAACTGCAGGCGCCTTATCGGCCACAGGGGTCGCTCGTGCACAGTGAACCATGGGTTCCTCTGCCGACCTAAGCTCTCCCGACCCTACCATGGCTAATTGTGTGCCGCCCCCTAGGAACTCCCAGTCACGGTCGGCAGTGACATATTTTGGATTTGTACCTGCGATCTCCAGGTTTCACCCATCTCTCATTACTGGATGTGACACTAAGTTTAAACAGTGCATATTAATATCGAGCAATAACCTGATTTGACTGCACTGTCTTCTACATTCCCCCCGAATAAGAATTTCATCTTTTATTCCTCTATGACAGTTAAGCAGCATCAATTCAATATTATTACCAGACCAGCTTCAACAATAAATTAAATCACCTATAACTCGAGAACTAAAGAAAAATAAAACAAAAACATATTTGTACATATGAAAAATAAAATTCCAATACATTCAGAAGTCAAGTTTAATAGTTTCTACTCAATCGTGAGGTAAATTAGCTTTAGCATGCAAGTTACTACATATGATTTATTTATAAGAACATAAGAACATAAGAAAGTTTACAAACGAGAGGAGGCCATTCGCCCCATCTTGCTCGTGAGGTTGTTAGTAGCTTATTGATCCCAGAATCTCACCAAGCAGCTTCTTGAAGGATCCCAGGGTGTCAGCTTCAACAACATTACTGGGGAGTTGATTCCAGACCCTCACAATTCTCTGTGTAAAAAAGTGCCTCCTATTTTCTGTTCTGAATGCCCCTTTATCTAATCTCCATTTGTGACCCCTGGTCCTTGTTTCTTTTTTCAGGCTGAAAAAGTCCCTTGGGTCGACACTGTCAATACCTTTTAGAATTTTGAATACTTGAAATAGGTCGCCACGTAGTCTTCTTTGTTCAAGACTGAACAGATTCAATTCGTTTAGCCTGTCTGCATATGACAAGCCTTTTAAGCCCGGAATAATTCTGGTCGCTCTTCTTTGCACTCTTTCTAGAGCAGCAATATCTTTTTTATAGCGAGGTGACCAGAACTGAACACAATATTCAAGATGAGGTCTTACTAGTGCATTGTACAGTTTTAACATTACTTCCCTTGATTTAAATTCAACACTTTTCACAATGTATCCGAGCATCTTGTTAGCCTTTTTTATAGCTTCCCCACATTGTCTAGATGAAGACATTTCTGAGTCAACAAAAACTCTGAGGTCTTTTTCATAGATTCCTTCTCCGATTTCAGTATCTCCCATATGATATTTATAAAGTACATTTTTATTTTCTGCGTGCTGTACCTTACACTTTTCTCTATTAAATGTCATTTGCCATGTGTCTGCCCAGTTCTGAATCTTGTCTAGATCATTTTGAATGACCTTTGCTGCTGCAACAGTGTTTGCCACTCCTCCTACTTTTGTGTCGTCTGCAAATTTAACAAGTTTGCTTACTATACCAGAATCTAAATCATTAATGTAGATTAGGAATAGCAGAGGACCTAATACTGATCCCTGTGGTACACCACTGGTTACCACACTCCATTCTGAGGTTTTTCCTCTAATAAGTACTTTCTGTTTTCTACATGTTAACCACTCCCTAATCCATGTACATGTGTTTCCTTGAATCCCAACTGCGTTCAGTTTGAGAATTAATCTTTTATGCGGGACTTTGTCAAAAGCTTTCTAGAAATCTAAATAAACCATGTCATATGCTTTGCAATTATCCATTATCGATGTTGCATCCTCAAAAAAATCAAGCAAGTTAGTTAGACACGATCTCCCTTTCCTAAAACCATGTTGACTGTCTCCCAGGACCCTGTTACCATATAGGTAATTTTCCATTTTGGATCTTATTATAGTTTCCATAAGTTTGCATATAATGGAAGTCAGGCTTACTGGTCTGTAGTTACCTGGTTCAGTTTTGTTTCCCTTTTTGTGGATCGGTATTACGTTTGCAATTTTCCAGTCTGTCGGTACCACCCCTGTGTCAAGAGACTGCTGCATGATCTTGGTTAGCGGTTTGTAAATAACTTCTTTCATTTCTTTGAGTACTATTGGGAGGATCTCATCCAGCCCAGGGGATTTGTTTATTTTAAGAGCTCCTAGTCCCTTTAACACCTCTGCCTCAGTTATGCTAAAGTTATTTAAAACTGGATAGGAACTGGATGACATGTGGGGCATGTTGTCAGTATCTTCCTTTGTAAAAACTTGTGAAAAGTAATCATTTAATATATTTGCTATTTTTTTTTCTTCATCTACGATTTTGCCATTTGTATCTCTTAAACATTTAATCTCCTCTTTGAATGTTCTCTTGCTGTTGTAATATTGGAAAAACATTTTGGAATTGGTTTTAGCTCCCTTAGCAATGTTCATTTCTATTTCTCTCTTGGCCTTTCTAACTTCCTTTTTGACTTGCGTTTGCAGTTCCGTGTACTCTTTCTGTGTACTTTCTTTTTGGTCCCTTTTTAATGCTCTGTAAAGTGCCTTTTTTCGCTGAATATTTTTTTTAATTGATCTATTAAACCATTTTGGCAATTTAGTTTTACATTTAGATTTGTCTACTTTAGGGATGTAATTGTTTTGCGCCTCTAGTACTACATTTTTGAAGAACAACCATCCTTTTTCTGTGGATGTTTTCTCTATTTTAATCCAATCTACTTCTGTTAGTCTCTGTTTCATTCCTTCATAGTTTGCTTTTCTAAAATTGTAAACCTTAGCTTTAGTCATTACTTTTGGGGTTTTAAAAAACACTTCAAATGAGACCATGTTGTGGTCTGAGTTTGCCAGTGGTTCTCTGACCTCTGTTTTAGTTATTCTGTCTTCGTTATTTGAAAAGACTAAATCAAGGCATGCCTCCCCTCTAGTCGGTGCCTTGACAAATTGTGTTAGGAAGCAGTCATTTGTCATTTCCACCATTTCAATTTCATCCGTCGTGCTACCCACCGGGTTTTCCCATTTTATATGGGGGAAGTTGAAATCCCCCATTAGTATGGCTTCTCCTTTGCTACACGCATTTCTAATGTCATTGTATAACAGATTATTTTGCTCACCGTCTGAATCTGGCGGTCTATAGCATGCTGCTATTATTATGCCCTTTGAATTTTTGTCCATTATTCTGATCCATATTGATTCGGCTTTGTTTTCTTTGTCCAGGTTTAACCCCTGGGCTTCAAGACTGTTTCTTATGTATAGCGCTACCCCTCCTCCTCTTCTGTCCTGCCTGTCTTTCCTATACAGTGTATACCCACAAATATTATATTCGTCCCCATCACCCTCAGACAACCAAGTTTCAGTAACACCTATCATATCATAGTTACTTGTTAGTGCAGTAGCTTCAAGTTCTAAAATTTTATTTCTGATACTTCTAGCATTTGGATAGATACATTTAATGGTTGTCTTACCTGAGTTGTTATCCTTGTTCTGATGCGGTCTCCCTTCTGTTTTTTTGTTGATTTCTCCCCCCTTCCTTTCTAGTTTAAATGCTTCTGAACCTGCTCGAGGATCTTTTCTCCAAGTAGACTGGATCCCTTGTTCTTTAAGTGCAGTCCGTCCCGTCTATACAGATAGTTCTCGTTGTAGAATGTGGTCCAATGATCAAGATAGGTGAAGCCTTCCCGTGTGCACCACGTCTTCAGCCATGCGTTTAGATTAATTATTTCCAGCTGTCCATATGGTCCTTTGCAAGGTGCCGGTAGTATACCAGAAAATACCACAGTTTTGGTTTTCTCTTTTAATTTCCTTCCTAGCTCTCTGAATTTGTTTTGCAGGGATTTTGGTCCGTCTCTTCCAATGTTGTTTGTACCGATGTGGAAGACTACTACCGGGTCGTCTCCTGTTCGTTCTAGGAGCTTGTTCACATTCTCAGTGATGTGCTTGACCGAGGATCCCGGAAGGCAGCACACTGTTGTAGTAAGGGGGTCCAAACTACGAATTGAACTTGCTGTGTTTCTCAATATGGAGTCCCCAACAATCATGGCCTCCCTTCTTTTTGCTGTCTGGTCACCACTGTCAATAGGGTCCTTGATGTTGTTCCTTTCGCTCTCTTGTTGTTGGATTTTCTCGAATTTCCCACATCATGCAGGTGTCACAGATTACTGGCTTGAAGACCATGTTGATGTTTTTGTTTTTTTTAAGGTTAGTTTCTTCTGCAGCCGTCAACCTGCTTTCAAACTGCTTCTAAACTGCTGTGTACTTTTTCACGCCTGTATTACTCCCAAGCTGTCGCTTCCACTCGCTGTCGTTGGGAAGACAGCATTGTTCTGCTGTGCTGTTGGCTCCTCCCCTCGCCTGTGTCTCAGAACGGTGCTGAATGTGAATCAGCTGCTCCGAGTTTCAGCTTGTTTTATCAGAAAAACACACGCTGCTGTTTGACTTTGAGCTGCAGTGTTTCCCCAGTGTCCTGCGTTTTCTGATTAAAGCAATTAAAGATGTAATTTCTCCTTACTGCTTCTAAACTGCTCTGTACTTTTCCACGCCTGTACTTCTCCCAAGCTTTTTCTTCTTACTTAACAATATTTACAAGTGAAGCCTTTCAGGAGGTTTCCTGATTCTTTAAGATCTGGACCTCTCTCCTACCTCAGGCTGTTGAGTCGCTTATAATTTTACCTTGCCACTTTTTACTATATTTTGGGCTTCTTTTCATGCTTGGTCGCTTATGCTGAAAATGGTTAACACTGCAAAAGTCTGTTCAATTAAATATTATTCTTGTATACAAAAGCAAAACACATTATCTACCAGGTTTTTGTTTTCTCTGTAAGACATAGGGGGTCGATTGCAACATACCAAAGGTAGTCCACTTGATGTGTCTAACTAGTGGATTAAGCAGGTTTAGTCCACTTGCCTGGACTAAAGATACTACACTTGTTAATTCCGATTGCAGCGTATCAGACAATAATCACCACATGTGTATCATTGGCTAAATCAGACTAAACAAGATCATGATTGCCGTGTACCAAATCGGATGTGAGATGATCCTGTTCAGGTGGACTAATTTAGTATTATGAAGTTGTCACAGGTAGGGTGCTATGGGGCGGTGTAACTCGCCCTCCCGACCACTGGTCAGTGCTGGAGAGCCACCAGCAGTAACAGTACTGGCCAGGCAGTGGCCATGTTGAGCAGCATCACTCAGCATGGCTAGACAATCAGCTGGCTGATTGCAGGGACAGGGCTCAGCCCTATTTAAGCAGCACCTCATCCACTACTCCAGTCTCTCTGTCCTGGGATAGCAAGCTGGAAGAAGCCATGTTGTTGGAACGTGTGTTTGTTTTCCAGAGAGCTAGACAGGCAGCTGCCTGCCTCTCTCTTTTCCAACCCCGATGGACCTTTGTGAGAACACCCGGACCCTTTCCCTCCCGTCTCAGGACATTGAGCGCTGTTGTGAGCCATAGAGGAGACCACACTTCGTCACAGCGCCACCACCAATGACGGCAACAGCTGAAATGGCCATGAACATTACATGTTTTGATTTATTGTGTTCGGGACTGTTTTGTTTATCCATTTGTTTTCTAACCTGGGATTACCATTGCTGGTATTTCCGTGAGTTTCTTTTGTTTTTTTAGTGAAATACTGCTTTTTTGTGAGTTTATTTGTGAATTAATAAAACCCTGCCCAGCCCTGCCTTGCTGGTGCGCAGGATGCTCACATCCAGCCTCTGTGTCGTCACTTCCGATCCAACAAGTGCTAAGACTAACTTAGTACACTTGGATGTCCTGCATTTATACAGCAAATTTTTTAAAGGCATAGACAAGTGAATGTGTTATAGAGTTTTCGAATGACGTTTCAAGTCACGTGATCCTTATCGCGTGTCTCGAGCTGGTGGGCAGACAAGCCGTATCTGTGATTCACTTAAAGCGGTTTCAGACCTTAAAAATAGTTTAGTTTGCTTTTTTGAAAAATGGTGAACACATGTGCAGTTATTGACTGTTACAGTGTAATAAAAACTTGTACTTAAGATTTTGTAATATTCTTTACAAAATTCTGAAGCTGGAGGCCCGATATGCAGAATCGCTCATTTAAAATTTTACTGTTTAGTTTAGGAATGCAACGAAGCGTTCCTAAATACCCAGGGAAATGTTGTGACAATAGTGACGCTTTTGTTGAGTCAACGCTCAACAGTACCGTTGAATTTAGGTACGTACATTTAGAACTTTAGTGCTCTCTGACATTCGCGTCAGACAGCATAACAACATGAAGCTGACAGCATCAATGTTCTAACCCTGCCGTGTACCTGTGTATTTATGTGTTTGTCTTTTAAATATAACAGGTGGAACTAAAGAAAATAGACCTGGCTTATTGGACTTGAACAACCTGGTCTGGGTTCATTGATTGAGACAAAACACACAACGCAAACTGCACAATGTAAATACTGTATATACACCTTCAAACAATTATCATCACCCCACTAGCTGATTTTAACTCACGTTACAGTGACTACTTTACTGGAGCGCTGCAGTTGTGTCAATAGAGATGGCACAGCGAGTCCGCCCATTTATATAAGAACTGGGTTTATTATATATTTATTTACTATAGCCCTTAGAAACGTTAGGCTTTCGGGATGACCTACGGCATGACCTGTCTTTGAGTTTGAGCTTAGGCTGCCAGTGCTATAAGCTGCCGTCGGCTGAATTCGTTTTAAATTAGCTGCGGTGCTTTCAAAATTTTAACAAATGTCCATGGTTTTCTCTAATGGAAGTGTTCCCCATAAGCAACGCCTAACAGACGACTTCTTAATTCCCTGTTGGTTATTACCACGATCATTTGGTCCCTTAACTGCTCTTTTAAAGTAGTCCCAAACTGACATGGTTCAGCAAGTCCCTTTAGTGCCACTATGTACTGAGGCACGGACTCTGACTGCATTTGCTTACAGCTACGAAACGCATCCATCCAACACCACATTCCTCTTAGGCTCAAAATATCCCTTAGCACCTCCAACAACTTCTCTAGTGAATCTGGGGTACTTTCTGGAGCTATTAAATCTTTTAACAAGGCAAAGTTTTTTGTGCCGATTACAGTGAGAAAAATGGCCTTCTTCCTGGCCATCTCATTTGCTACAAAGAAATTTTCTAAACATTCCTCAAAATTTGTAATCATCTCACTTGCCCGATCAAATTCCAGTGTCTGTTACCTCCTCAACCTAGTCATGAAACATCAGTGAGCCATTCTTATAGAACGGTGAGAGTTACATTCTTACATTGTGTTACACTGATTATGTTACATTGATTATAGACTTCTCATAAGTCAACACCAATGTACCAGTTATTTATTTCACGTTTCCCAATTGTTTTACAAGTACGATAATCCTAACCCAGAGACCTGAATAATTACCATGGTAGTTGCACTGATAATTAAGGTACTCTAACTAAAGATTTTTTAATTTTTTTCACTCATTTCAAAATTTGTAGCACAAAATCAAAGGTTTCCTGCATATGTTCTTTCAAGTGTGTTACATATGAAAAAGGTAGACATTGAACTCATCAAATTTTCACCCCCTTCCTCCCTAAATATATAGCTAAGAGCATTTGGAATAACTAATAGCCATTAGAATCATGTAAGTGCCTTTAAAAAATGTTACTGATTTCAAAAAAAAATATTCAAACCAATTATGTTACTAACTGATTAATCACAGACAATAGTATCCACACATAGGTGTAGTGAGTGAATTACGTTTGTACACTCTTAATTCTGGTTGCAAAAACAAAGGTTTAGAATAAATGCTATTCCAAGGTGGTACACATTTGGTAGGCCAACATGATATTAATCAGTTACATTTCCCCATTTACTATGTGTAAATAATATAGAACAAGGCTATTCTTACTCATTATGAGATGAACTTTCATTAGACACAATTGGAATGATTCTAATGTCCATTAGAACTACAGGTAGTTCTGATAAAACATTTCCACACCTTTACCAATCTATATTAAAACTATATCCAGTAATTTAACGGATTTATGAAATACAATATACAAATCATATATAGGGTTATGTGGGGAGGTCAGCATTGTGTTGACTCTTTAAACACAATCTATACAAAAATATTTCCTCATAATTAGTCAGAATAACTAACTATCTATTGCAAAATATTTCTGGTAACCTTGCAGATCACACTCATGACAGCAGCTCGTCAGCACAGTAGTCAGTATACCTGATCACTGTGTTCCTACAGGAGAACTAAGGAACATCTTTATCAAGTAAAATATTTTACTTCTTAAAATGTCTAGAATTCAATCCAGCTACGTTATAAACCACTAGGCTATGTCAGTGCAAACTTTCCTGAACAACTTATTTGTTAATTAAGAAAATTCAATCTCTAAGACAATATCCATGTGACAGGTCATAAGCTTATGGCAATGAAAGCTTCCATGCTTTCGGGAATAAGAATATAAGAAAGTTTACAAACAAGAGGAGGCCATTTGGCCCATCTTGCTCGTTTGGTTGTTAATAGCTTATTGATCCCAGAATCTCATCAAGCAGTTTCTTGAAGGATCCCAGGGTGTTAGCTTCAGCAACAGTACTGGAGAGTTGGTTTCAGACCCTCACAATTCTCTGTGTAAAAAAATGCCTCCTATTTTCTGTTCTGAATGATCCTTTGTCTAATCTCTATTTGTGACTCCTGGTCCTTGTTTCTTTTTTCAGGTCAAAAAAGTCCCTTGGGTCGACATTGTCAATACCTTTTAGAATTTTGAATGCTTGAATCAGGTTGCCGCATAGTCTTCTTTGTTCAAGACTAAATAGATTTAATTATTTTAGTCTTTTAAACCCGGGATAATTCTAATTGTTCTTCTTTGCACTCTTTCTGGAGCAGCAATATCCTTTTTGTAGCGAGGTGACCAGAACTGAACACAATATTCTAGATGAGATCTTACTAATGCATTGTACAGTTTTAACATTACTTCCCTTGATTTAAATTCAACACTTTTCACAATATATCCGAGCATCTTGTTGGCCTTTTTTATAGCTTTCCCACGTTGTCTAGATGAAAATATTTCTGAGCCAAAATAAACTCCTAGCTCTTTTTCATAGATTCCTTCTTCAATTTCAGTATCTCCCTGTGGCAGAATGTACATAGAGGTGATGTAAATCACGAGACTCCAGTCCAGTTTGTGTGCCTGGGTTTTTATTTTCCTTCCCCAGGTCAGGGAAAGCACACTCAACAAAATAATAATAATAATAATAATAATAATAATAATAATAATAATAATAAACAATAAGGAAGCCAGGGTACACAACAATGTGTAACCCGACAAAATAAGGAAGCTGGGGTACACAACAATGTGTAGCTCGACAAAATAAAGTAAAACGGGGTTGCAGTCCCAAATAAACAAACAACAAAAACAGTCCGTCTTCCCTTTGTACTCTGCGAACGGGAAAAACACGCGGCGTAATAAATCCGGCACTTCCGGGTTGTCGCTCCTCCGAAGTATTCCCGGAAGGTCCCGTTGGTACTTTAAAATACAAAAAATGGGTTAGCAGGTGAGCCCACGACAGACGTCCCATCTTTCAACTCCCTGCTCGTTTGTTTGTTTGTTTCTCTCGCTCTCTCTCTCTCTCTCTCTCATGATCTTGCCAGAAGGAACAGAACCGTGGGCCACGCCCCCATCTGTATGCTCCGTCCCGTCCCGATTGGTCAGCGAGGGCAACCACCGTCAACCAATCCCTGATTGGCACCGCTCTTCCCGACCAGGTCGATGACGTTGCGCACCGCGGCTCCGCCCCCTTTCCAGGTGGCCAACTTCCACCTCCCCTGGGGGTGACTGCTCCTCCTCCCTAGTGTCCTCACCAGTCGGAAGGGAGATCTAAAACAAGAATCCATTCTCTCTTTGTCACACTCCTATATGATATTTATAATTTTTATTAACATTTTTATTGCCTGCATGCAGTACCTTACACTCTGTCATTTGCCATGTGTCTGCCCAGTTCTGAATCTTGTCTAGAACATTTTGAATGACCTTTGCTGCTGCAACAGTGTTTGCCACTCCTCCTATTTTTGTGTCATCTGCAAATTTAACAAGTTTGCTTACTATACCAGAATCTAAGTCATTAATGCAGATTAGGAATAGAAGAGGACCTAATACTGATCCTTGTGGTACACCACTGTTACCTCGCTCCATTTTGAGGTTTCTCCTCGAATCAGTACTTTCTGTTTTCTACATGTTAACCACTCCCTTATCCATGTACATGCATTTCATTGAATCCCCACTGCATTCAGTTTTATGCAGGACTTTGTCAAAAGCTTTCTGGAAATCTAAATAAACCATGCCATATGCTTTGCAAGTATCCATTGTCGATGTCGATCTCAAAAAAATCAAGCAGGTTAGTTAGACACGATCTCCCTTTCCTAAAACCATGCTGACTGTCTCCCAGGATACTGTTATCATATAGGTAATTTTCCATTTTAGATCTTATTATAGTTTCCAAAAGTTTACATATAATAGAAGTCAGGCTATTGGTCTGTAGTTACCTGGTTCCGTTTTGTTTCCCTTTTTGTGGATCGGTATTACAGTTGCAATTCTCCAGTCGGTACAACCCCTGTGTCAAAAGACTGTGGCATGGTCTTGGTTAGTAGTTTATAATTAAATAAATTTCTTGCTCACTAAGGGAACTACATCTCCACAGAGAATGAAGTAATCATTGTACAGATCCAGTCATACATTAATGCTATATTAAGTTGTTTTGCACGTCAGTCTCATAACCAAAGTATCGAGAATATCAGTTGTACAATTTATAGGTTACTTAAAGTATCATTCTAGCGTCCTTCACAAACACACCTGTATTGTTTAGTATACAGTTCTCCCTTGCTATAAGGCTCTCGGTTATAACACGTCTCAGATATAACGCTCCTACAGCATGTCCCTTAATTCCCTATATTAGTGAGTCATGTAATATTTCTACAGTAAATATAGTACCAGCGTTGTTCAAACTGTAAACAACTTCTCAGTCTAACTTCCACTTCTGTCTCTCCCTTTTGATATAGCATCTGAACTGAAGAAAAGCTGCACTGGCACTTCATAACACAGACATCTTATTTAGCATTCGTTTTATAACTAAATAAATATTAGGCATATTATGTGGTTATCTTTCCTAATGAATTTACTTTTTTTTTTTTGCTGGGAGAGGAGCTGCGACTTTCTCAACCTCTGGCAGCCGAACCTGGGGCGAGCCCATTCCCTCTTCTCCTTGCCCGACCCCTCTCATTCTCACACTTGGTTTGTAGGTCGAACTGAACTCCCGACCGCCGTTCAGCCAGGCTATTTATAGATCTAAAAACTGCTAATTAAAATTAAAATGTTACTTTTTTATTTATTTGTAAACAATATAACGTTGATTACATGGTGCTTTATAAATGGTTAATTCATGGAAAGTTACGTTTTTGCTTCACTACATGCGCATTATAGAGAGGGAGTTATTGTATTTTGTATTTTAGTCAGATATGTGTTGTTATGTGTCCCATGGCATCAGGGGAAAAGATGTGTTCTGCATGGACTCCATGCCTCAGCTGCCACCAGTCAGCTATTTATAGAACCAAATGACATATATACGTGTGTGTGTGTGTGTGTGTATATATATATATTAGCTCAAAGAGCCAGCTGCCCAATGTTTCGATATGTTACAAAGCTATCTTCTCATAGAACAGTTATATACTATATATATATAAATTATATATATATATATATATATATATATATATATATATATATATTCTCCAGTCCAGTGAGAAATGTGATCACAACAATTGGTCTTTCTATGAACATATACATTTTTATGGTGAGTTGATACTGAGTTAAATTCCACTGAGCCATCCATTGTAACCACTGAGCTACTCAACCCCATTGCCTGTAGCCCACCACTCTAACCACTGAGCTACTCAATCCCGATGCCCTCCGCACTGCAGCCCATCACTCTACCCACTGAGCGACTCTAACTTACTGCCATCCACACTTATGCATACAGAACGGTACACAGAAAGGGTATTCCTCTGTCTGTGAGAATTAGGTGTACAGTAAATACCACCCAGTATGCGTATATAATGAACACAAATATTTAAAAAATGTATTTATACAAATTAATATTATAGAGGTAGCAGTTATGTGGTGTAGCAGGGTGAAGCCTGGTAAAAAGGCATGAAATCTGGTCTCCTGACAGATGGAAGCACTAAAGGGAGCTACTCACACGACCTAACCAAGATGGAGCATGCCTCAAGCATAGGGTCATCTTGTGACAGCCATCTTGGAAAGGTCGGAAGCACAGGCGTTTCAGGTTGCTCAAATATCAAAACCAGGTAAGGTCACTCGCACAACCAAATAGCAACAAACAATACACAGGACCCAGCACTTCAAGCCAAAATAAATATACAAACAAAAACGGACTAACACTTAACAAAACGGTGAGCAGATTGACAGACTAACAAAACACGGTGAGTTAAACAAACAAGTATCGTGCTGGTCCCACCAGCACGTAATAGCAATTGATTCTAAACTCTGTTTGGTTTCTCCTCCTCTCTCTCCTGTTCTCCACTCACCGAACACCCAACCCTGAGTGGGTGAAAACATGCTGCTTTTCTGCAGCTGTACCGAGACTCGACTGCTAATCAATCATTCAATTGGAGTTTCGGTACAACTGCACGTGAATTAATAAAGTGCAATTCCCCATGCTCACATATTATTACTTTTTACTTGCACATGAAGTGCTGTGCAATCCTCGTGCCTAAATACAAACATACATTTTAAACACTCGTGTTACACAGACCCGTGTACCAATGACTATACACCAACATTTAACACACCACAGGCAACATATAACAGATAATATACACAGGGGTGGGCACTTTGTCACAAGGACTCACATAGAAAAGCAACCTGATGGTGTTATTGCTGTGCTTTGGCCACACTGGAATATACAGGCTCAAGAGGAGGAGCTGGAGAGATGGGAACACAGTGGAGCGAGCGAATAAACAGAACACCATCGTGAGTGATCGAGTGGCAAGGCACAGGTAAAGGGGATGGCAACTGTCTACCAAGACGACCATTACTGTGTATAATTGTAGTGTGTGTGTTTCACGAGCACCCGTGTGGGTTTTGAAATAACACTGTGATTTCACTGAGCTACTGAGATTGTGTTTATTTCATCACTTCCCCTCCCTCTCACATGACATTTGAGAGAATATTTCACATAGAGCACCAATTGTATCAAACCTCGCAATTCTACCTCCCTAAGCGTTTGCACTTTTAAACCCGTTTTGGTTCCACAGGAGTGCGTAAATGCACCATGTCAGTGAGAGATGCAGAGCATTCTTGCACTGCCAGCTTACCAAGTGTGTGTGGGCACTGCCACACATAATCTAAAACTCACCGATTACAAAAGCAGAGCCACAGAAGAAACTGCATGCTAAACCCCTTTGTGGATTCGAATCAATCACTTCTAATGTGTTGTTGTTGTATGGAGAGGAAGCACCTTGGATACATGCCAAGGCATTGTGGAATACACACTCAAAATTAAATAAAGTAGTTATCTTTTGTGTCTTGATTGTTGAAATTTTGAGTTTCTCAAATGTCTAGTTTGAAATATGACTCATTTATTACTCTGTTTATTTCTACAATAGTGGATCAGATTGAAATGAGTAGGAAACAAAATTCTACACCATTTTTCAGACAAGCTGAACATTTTCCTCTTTGATCAAATATGCACTATTCTTAAAGGATCGAAAATCTGATCATTTATGATAAAATGTAGGTACTAAAATGGATACAGTGTCATGTATGGTTTTTGGGTTAGTGCAATCCCTGTCCATGTCGGGCAGGGTTTAGGACCCAGGGGAGCCCTGTGGCAGACATGCATTCAGTGCACAGGAATCAAGCTCTCTTATTTGACCGTCTGCAGTGCGATAAGTCCTCCTCTTCGGTCAGTAAAAAAAACAAACATATTGATGCAAATTCAAATTCATGGACCACAAACTATTCTTACATAATCCAAGCAACGTTGGAAAAAATTACTTTCTGTAAACTATGCAGGACTGATTAACGTGGAACATGGAGGCAAGAAGTATGTGGCACAGGCAGCACAAGAGATCTCAAAAATATCAAAGCCATTGATGCTTGCTTCCTGTCCTGTCTAGTTTGAGATATCTCAAATTGACTAATTCTAAAAATGCTCTATATTTTGACTGGATTTCTGGCCCATTTCAAGATATCTCAAACTGGACAGGAAGTCATTTCGAGATATCTCAAATTGACTTCCTGTCCAGTTTGAGATATCTCAAATTGAATTTGAGATCTCAAAGCGAGTTTGAGATATCTTGAAATAGTTAGTTTGAGATATCTGCAATTCAATTTAAGATGGCTTGAAATGCATTTAGGAACATCTTTAAATGATTATTTGGCTAAGTCACTGTCACAAAGACGGCCGGAGTGGGTGGCGTCAGATCAGAAGCAGGAAAATAAACAGAGAAAGAGGTGGAGTTTGGTTCAGCTGAGCGAATGGTCTTGCTCAGCATTTAATGAGTGAACAGACACAGAAAATAAACTGTTGGAACAAACAAAAACACAGGCCACGGCACATTCGCCAAAATAAACAGACTAGCAAAACAGACGATACAGACAAACACGGTGAGCAGATATTTATCTACTATTATTATTATTATTAGTATTTAGTATGATGATGATGATTATTATTATTATTTTTACCTCCGTCTCCTATCCCGTTCTCCACTCACCGAACATCCAACCGCGAGTATGTGACAACGTGCATCTATATACTGTTGTGCTGGGATTCAATTGCCAATTAATTATTCACTTGAATCCCAGCACGTGAATTAATAAAGTGCAATTCCCCGTGCTCACATATTACTACATTTTACTTGCACGTGAAGTGCTGTGCAATCCTCGTGCCTAAATACACATTTTTAAACACTCGTGTTACACACACCCGTTTATATCCTGTGTACCAATGTCAATACACCAACATTTAAACACACCACACGCAACACATAACAGATAATATACACAGGGGCAGACACTTTGTCACATATATACCCCCCCCCCCCGTGCAAAGCACACATGGCCTCAAAGCCCAAAAGTCCCGTCCAAAGTCCTTGGCCAGGACCGGAGGCTTCCAGGGGCCCACAGGGTGGCATTCTCCTGCCAGGGTAGTCCTGGCAGCCAAAAGGCTGCTTGGGGAGTGGTCTCCTGACCTTCCCCCTTCTTCGGCGCCGGCAGCTCCCCTTGGTGGGGCTTCAACCACAGTTCTTCCTGCAGGGAAGAAACTGCAGAGGGAGCAGGTCTCCGGACCTCCCCCACGATCTCCGGCAGCGAAACTGCTGCTGGGGTTGGTGGTCTCCAGACCTCCTCCCCCTCCTTCGTGGCCGGCAGCTCCCCTTCATGGGGTTTTGGCCACAGTACTTCCGGCTGCGATGCAGAGCGGCGGCCAACACCAGGCGATGCAGAGCCGGCAACACCAGGCAGGCATCCTTGGGCGACGCGAGGCAGGCATCCTTGGGCGACGCGAGGCAGGCATCCTTGGGCGACGCGAGGCAGGCATCCTTGGGCGACGCGAGGCAGGCATCCTTGGGCGACGCGAGGCAGGCATCCTTGGGCGACGCGAGGCAGGGAGTCAGAACAAGCTGGGATGCGGGCATTGGCCCTCTTCTCAGTCACTGCGGCTGGGAGGTTCTTCCCCGTGCTTCTCTCAGCAGCCTATGCAAGGGCTGCTGAGGACTGCCAGCATCTAGTCCTGGTCCTTCTGGTGCAGGCAGATTAAGCTCCAGCTCCTCTCCTCATGATGGTGGGGGAAGTGATACCAGCAGGCATTCACCCTCTGCTGGTGGGGGAAGTGATACCAGCAGGCATTCACCCTCTGCTGGTAGCGGAGGCAGAGGCAGCTCCTGCTGCTCTGCTCCTGCCAAAGGAGGTGGGAGCAGCGTGTAGTCTCCTGGAGGTGGAGGTGGGAGAGTCTCCCCTTGTTACAGGGGACTGGTGCGGCTCTCCCTCCCTTGCAGGAGACTGGTGCGGCTCTGGAGACAGCAGTGGGACCTCTGCCTTCCTCTTCTCCTTTCCCCTTCTCTGCCACCTCCTCACCTTCCTCTCCTGCGGCAGTTCCTCCTCTCCTTCCTGGTAGGGGCAGCGCACCACCGGGTGCCCAAACTCCCCACAGGCAAGGCACCAGCCCTGGTCCTCCAGACCACCGAGGAACTCCTCCAGGTCCTGGTAGCCATCTCTCCAGTCCCAGCCTTCCATGTTTTTTTTTTTTTTTGTTGTTGCTGTGTTTTTTTTTTTTTTTTTTTTTTTTTTTTTTGACAAAACACCTCTCCTGGTCTGACGCTTGGAGGCGCTGTTATCCCACGCAGGACACCACGTGTCACAGAGACGGCCGGAGTGGGTGGCGTCAGACCAGAAACAGGAAAATAGAGAGAGATGGAGTTTTGTTTAGCTGAGCGAAAGTGAACAGACACAGAAAATAAACTGTTGGAACAAACAAAAACACAGGCCACGGCACATTCGCCAAAATAAACAGATTAACAAAACAAACAATACAGACAAACACGGTGAGCAGATATTTATCTACTATTATTATTAGTATTATGATGATGATTAATATTATTACTACTACTACTATTATTATTATTATTAACATTATTATTATTATTATTATTATTATTATTATTATTATTATTATTATTATTATTTCCTCCGTCTCCTATCCCGTTCTCCACTCACCGAACATCCAACCGCGAGTATGTGACAACGTGCATCTATATATACTGTTGTGCTGGGATTCAATTACCAATTAATTATTCACTTGAATCCCAGCACGTGAATTAATAAAGTGCAATTCCCCGTGCTCACATATTACTACATTTTACTTGCACGTGAAGTGCTGTGCAATCCTCGTGCCTAAATACACATATACATTTTTAAACACTCGTGTTACACAGACCCGTTTATATCCCGTGTACCAATGTCTATACACCAACATTTAAACAGACCACACGCAACACATAACAGATAATATACACAGGGGCGGGCACTTTGTATATACACTTTTATATACAGTAATAGTGTGTTTTTGTTTACAATAGAAGGTAGTTGACTTGATGAAATGTTACTGACAGTGGTATAGTGATCCACCACACATGTGCAGTGTAATGAATAACATTGCAATACATGTTATTGTGGACTTTGGCATTTAAAAACAAACAATTGTTGATGGACTTGTTGAATTTAGGTTTTGTTTTGGTATGAAGTAGGTTCCGGTAGGTGCAGGGGACCGGCCTCTGCCATTTCCAGGGTCTCTGAGAACCAGAACCTCTTGAGGGGCTATTAGGAGGGGATGCCCTTGTCTCCTTATTTCCTTGAGCACTGATGGGATCAGTAGCATGAACAGGAATGCATACATTAGGCCAGTTGACTATGAAATGATCTGTTGCCATGGCTGCTCTCTGCTTGAGAGCAAAAAAGTGGCAGCTGTGTGTTCTCTGCTGTGGCAAGTCTACCTCTTTGACCTTGTTTGTTGAATACCCAGTGTAAAACCTCTGGGCAGATCTGCCACTTGTGGGGACCATCTCTCTCCTGAGAGGTCCATGATGTTGTTGTCGAGTCTGGAGAAGTAGACTGCCTAGATTGTGATGTCCTGTGTCCTGCACCAGATCTCCATGGGTAGGAGGCAAAGCTTCCATGACTGTGCCTCCCTGGTGATTGATGTATTTTACAGTGTGGTGTTGTCTCAGACAACTAATAATTGGGGCAAAGTGTTTTAGTGCCAGGAAGACCCTGCTTAAAGCTCTAGATGATATATGTGAAGATGTTTTTGATTCTTGGAGTTCTTTTATAAGCTGCAACCACTTCAACAACAATAACTGTTTCATATTCTCTGCAGACAGAGCACTGCATTTGTATATATTTTAATACATTTTGATTATTTTTTTGAAGGCTTTTGAACCTGTATCATAATCCTCTAGCACCCTATAGTACATTTGAAAATATATAGATAAGAATAATTAAACAATATAGGTAATTGTAATGTGATGTCATTTTCATCTGATTTTAACTATCTGTTACAAAGAGATTTCAAATGACTGTATCACACTTATAATGCAATATTGGAACAAGAGAGCTCAGAATAATTGCAAAACTATTTTTATCAATTGAAAATAAAATAAAATGACTTTTGAAACTACTTGCCCTTTCAGGACCATGTGTAGGCCCTTTCCACTTCATCTTTGCACACCCAAACCATCACGTGTGTCAGCCTTCACCTTTTATCTTCTGCTTCTTAAGCACCTTTGACTACAGTAATAGCGATGTGTGCTGACACCATGGATGCTAGTTTGTAAGGCTGCTTGTAAACCTCACCTGTGATTGCAGATCTCCCACAGAATGGTCTTTCTAGACTGCAGCTCTGCTAGTACAAAATGCAGCTCTATGTGAATCTGGTCAACATATTTCATCAATTTTAGTTGAGCTCCACTGGCCACGAGTCAATTGCAGGATTGATTTCTAGTGTTCACCTCCAAAGCTGTAAACCACTGTGATAGGATGGTGTTGCGGTGAAGTCAGGCCAGATGCAGAAAGAATAACACGCACAAGGTACTGCAGGCAAAAGACTCTTGTGGCATCGTTTTTATTAAACAAAAATAAAATAAATATTTAAACAAAAAAGTTTTTAAATAAAACAAATCACGACCACATAAACACAGGTCAGGCTGAGCAACTGCCTTCACTGATCCTTCGTTCTTACTCTTAAATTTCTCTCTCCTCTCGCTCTCCCTTTCCTCCTCTGAACACCCATCCAGAGTGCAGAGAGCTGCAGGTTTATATACCAGTGACAATCTCCCGATTTAGCAAAAAATGAATCACTTAATTAATTCTGGAGATGGCCACCTTCTGCACAAGGTTTTTAATCATTTTACTAACCTCACCTCTGCCAGAACACGTTTCAAAATAAAATAACAAAAACACATGGCGCTTCGTCGTCATATTTAAATACAATAATAAATAAACACAAAATAACACCGGGGAGGAGGGGGAGACCCCATTCTAAAAATAAATAAACGATTAGTGTTGGGCTTTTACTTACAAACTGCTGCGTATGTAGCCGTACAGGGCTGGCGGAATGGAGCCTGGAAAGCTGTGGCTTACCTAGCCGACGCAGAGTGAATAGTGGTAGTGTCTAACCATCGCTTATCTTCTAGAAGGAATATCCCAGCTTCTCTGCATGTTACTCCATCACTGTGCGCTCCAGAAGTCTAGAAACGATTACGATACTACAGACTGCATTAAAACATGTGCTGCTTAACCATTCAGAGCCTACTGCCTTGGGTAGCAGGAACAGTTACTGCGGCTTTAAGGTTTCATGCTCCTGTTTAGTTCCTTGAACTGTACTGTATAGTGTACTGTACACTGTACAGATTTAACTTTCTTTTTTTTAGCCTGGTGTAACAAAGTGCCCGCCCCTGTGTATATTATCTGTTATGTGTTGCGTGTGGTGTGTTTAAATGTTGGTGTATAGACATTGGTACACGGGATATAAACGGGTCTGTGTAACACGAGTGTTTAAAAATGTATATGTGTATTTAGGCACAAGGATTGCACAGCACTTCACGTGCAAGTAAAATGTAGTAATATGTGAGCACGGGGAATTGCACTTTATTAATTCACGTGCTGGGATTCAAGTGAATAATTAATTGGTAATTGAATCCCAGCACAATAGTATATATAGATGCACGTTGTCACATACTCGCGGTTGGGTGTTCGGTGAGCGGAGAACGGGATTGGAGACGGAGGAAAGAAGTATAGTAGTAATAATAATAATAATAATAATAATAATAATAATAATAATAATAATAATAATAATAATAATAACAACAAAGTATCTGCTCACCGTGTTTGTCAGTGTCTGTCCGTGCACCGTTTTGTTAAGTTTAGTCTGTTTTTGTTTGTCTATTTATTTTGGCGTAGAGTGCCATGTCCTGTGTTTTCGTGTTTGTTTAAACCTTTTATTTTGTATTAAACCGGCCCCAACAGGCGTCTTCATCATTTCACATCATCGTCTTTGTATATTTCATTCCTTCCTGGTTCTGACGCCGCCCACTTGGCCGTCTTTGTGACACCTGGTCATGAATATTTAATGGATGTTTTCTTGCATTTTAATGAAAAACTGAGCAGCACATGTGCATTACCTTGGAAGGGAGAGCTAGAACAGGATGCAGCTGGTGCGGTTTTCTTCAAACAAAGCCCAACCTCACACTTGAAAACCTGGCTGCCTGCTTTGAGATTTGACCCATTTTAATTCTTAAATGTCTGTGGACAGCCTGCTATGGGCACTCTTGGTCTTGGAGCTTTGAGAAAACACCTCATACAATCTGCTAAGAAATTAATAAATAATAATAATAATAATAATAATAATAATATAATAATAATAATAATAATAATACAATCAAACTCTTTAACTAACCCTTCAAAGGGACTGAAAAAATATAAAAATATGACAAAAATATTGATTTCAGTAAAGTTATTAGAAATGCCTGTTAAACTAGTTTCAGTAGGCAAAGTGATACTCAGGAGCCTGTCCCCATTCATTCTATTATAGCCAGGACATCTAAATAATAAGCAGAGGGTGACACTTAACAGGAGTGATATTTACATCACATCAGTGTTACTTGAATTCTGCTCAGCTGACAGGGACTTTTAAAGTAAATGTGGTTAACCTATAACTTGTTCTGAGGTTTAAAGGGCCACCTTAGAAAAAGGGAGCACTGTATTCATTATTTCTTATTTTATTTGTGTATAATTGTAACTCATATACTTGTTCATCAGTAACTCCCTTTAAATTACAAACATTGTTACTGTAAATGAACAATGGTATGCTTTAAATAACTTCAGTATGTTTTTTACAAGCAGTACATATTTGAAGTGAAGAGTAAAAAATCCAGGCAGTTAGGATCTGATATTGTAGCATCACGTACATGTAGTTCACGTGTTATTGTAGCGTGTTGTAGCCCAGCTGGAGGCAGCAATGAGATGCCCAGGACACAGTGGCAGGAAAAAGGGTCCAAACTCCAGAGCACAAGCCTGGGTCCCGACATCATTTTCTGAGCTAGCTGCACAACAGAGCTACAGAGATACAGCCCATATCAGTGTTCACAGCACCATGTTAATCCACTTCATCTATATGTGTGTTCACATCGGCATGTTAATCCTCTTCATCTTTATCAGCATTCACATTGGCATGTTAATCCTCTTCATCTTTATCGGCATTCACATTGGCATGTTAATCCTCTTCATCTTTATCCGTGTTCACATCGGCATGTTAATCCTCTTCATCTTTATCAGCATTCACATTGGCATGTTGATCCTTTTCAAGGCCCATGTTCTGTTCCTCAACCCCCCACATGAGAACTGCCATGAGAGTGAAACCAAAATGACCTGATAAAGCGAAGAACACTAGAGGGATTCATTTAGCAACCCCTCTCCCCTCAATGCCATTATACTGCTCAGCCTGTAATGATAGCCATGCTGTTATATTGCTCAGCCTGTAATGATAGCCATGCTGTTATACTGCTCAGCCTGTAATGATAGCCATGCTGTTATACTGCTCAGCCTGTAATGATAGCCATGCCATTATACTACAGCCGTGGGTGAAATTTCAGAATTGAATGACATGCAACTTCTCTGTCATGGTTGAAGCACATCTCCAGTTTGTTACTAAAGTTCAGGAATGGTACACTTGGTAAGCCCTCAGCTTACTAACGCTACTCACGTGTAAATATGGCTGCCTTATTGAGGTCATGTGACTTTTGAACTTAAAGCTGCATAGAGACTTTGAGTCTTAATGTATGGTACACTGTTGTGCTTTTTTTAAATTTTGTTCCAGTACAATGGCTGTCCAATAAAAATGAACCCCTTTCTCTACTGCACTACTTTAAACACTGGCTATAGCAATGATACAGACCACTGTAATGGTATTAATTAGACACCAGGGGCAGGATTTTCAAAAGGTTGTAAATGTGAAGTCCAATGTTAAATCAACAAATCAGTATGTAGCATTGATTTGGACATTTTCAAGCGGTCGTTTCAAGCGGTCATGGCTATTTCGTTATTAAATAATCATGCTAATGTGATTTCCAAAATTGTGTAGATTTATGAAATGTTAATATCTTAACAAGCAATGTTTCTTGCGTCTGTATCAGGGATTTTGTCGACCTCTGTCAGACTCTATGGGACCACCTTGAATTGCCTCCGAAAAGGGGCCGCGCCATACCCCTGCATATGAAGGTGCTGGCTTGACAGCATTGTCCTTCTGTCTCTGGGTCATTTCAAAGGGTCACGGGTGACTTGATAAAGAGGGTTAACAATTATATCAGTATCCCACTTAATGGGACTAACGAGCATCTGCACTATTATATTGAAAGGGAGTTTTAAGAAGAACATAAGAACATAAGAAAGTTTACAAACGAGAGGAGGCCATTCGGCCCATCTTGCTCGTTTGGTTGTTAGTAGCTTATTGATCCCAAAATCTCATTAAGCAGCTTCTTGAAGGATCCCAGGGTGTCAGCTTCAACAACATTACTGGGGAGTTGATTCCAGACCCTCACAATTCTCTGTGTAAAAAAGTGTCTCCTATTTTCTGTTCTGAATGCCCCTTTTTCTAAACTCCATTTGTGACCCCTGGTCCTTGTTTCTTTTTTCAGGCTGAAAAAGTCCCTTGGGTCGACACTGTCAATACCTTTTAGAATTTTGAATGCTTGAATTAGGTCGCCACGTAGTCTTCTTTGTTCAAGACTGAACAGATTCAATTCTTTTAGCCTGTCTGCATATGACATGCCTTTTAAGCCCGGAATAATTCTGGTCGCTCTTCTTTGCACTCTTTCTAGAGCAGCAATATCTTTTTTATAGCGAGGTGACCAGAACTGCACACAATATTCAAGATGAGGTCTTACAAGTGCATTGTACAGTTTTAACATTACTTCCCTTGATTTAAATTCAACACTTTTCACAATGTATCCGAGCATCTTGTTAGCCTTTTTTATTGCTTCCCCACATTGCCTAGATGAAGACATTTCTGAGTCAACAAAAACTCCTAGGTCTTTTCATAGATTCCTTCTCCCATATGATATTTATAATGTACATTTTTATTTCCTGCGTGCAGTACCTTACACTTTTCTCTATTAAATGTCATTTGCCATGTGTCTGCCCAGTTCTGAATCTTGTCTAGATCATTTTGAATGACCTTTGCTGCTGCAACAGTGTTTGCCACTCCTCCTACTTTTGTGTCGTCTGCAAATTTAACAAGTTTGCTTACTATACCAGAATCTAAATCATTAATGTAGATTAGGAATAGCAGAGGACCTAATACTGATCCCTGTGGTACACCGCTGGTTACCACACTCCATTCTGAGGTTTTTCCTCTAATCAGTACTTTCTGTTTTCTACATGTTAACCACTCCCTAATCCATGTACATGTGTTTCCTTGAATCCCTACTGCGTTCAGTTTGAGAATTAATCTTTTGTGCGGGACTTTGTCAAAAGCTTTCTGGAAATCTAAATAAACCATGTCATATGCTTTGCAATTATCCATTATCGATGTTGCATCCTCAAAAAAATCAAGCAAGTTAGTTAGGCACGATCTCCCTTTCCTAAAACCATGTTGACTGTCTCCCAGTACCCTGTTACCATATAGGTAATTTTCCATTTTGGATCTTATTATAGTTTCCATAAGTTTGCATATAATAGAAGTCAGGCTTACTGGTCTGTAGTTACCTGGTTCAGTTTTGTTTCCCTTTTTGTGGATCGGTATTACGTTTGCAATTTTCCAGTCTGTCGGTACCACCCCTGTGTCAAGAGACTGCTGCATGATCTTGGTTAGCGGGTTGTAAATTACTTCTTTCATTTCTTTGAGTACTACTGGGAGGATCTCATCCGGCCCAGGGGATTTGTTTATTTTAAGAGCTCCTAGTCCCTTTAACACTTCTGCCTCAGTTATGCTAAAGTTATTTAAAACTGGATAGGAACTGGATGACATGTGGGGCATGTTGTCAGTATCTTCCTTTGTAAAAACTTGTGAAAAGTAATCATTTAATATATTTGCTATTTTTTTTTCTTCCTCTACGATTTTGCCATTTGTATCTCTTAAACATTTAATCTCCTCTTTGAATGTTCTCTTGCTGTTGTAATATTGGAAAAACATTTTGGAATTGGTTTTAGCTCCCTTAGCAATGTTCATTTCTATTTCTCTCTTGGCCTTTCTAACTTCCTTTTTGACTTGCGTTTGCAGTTCTGTGTACTCTTTCTGCGTACTTTCTTTTTGGTCCTTTTTTAATGCTCTGTAAAGTGCCTTTTTTCGCTGAATATTTTTTTTTAATTGATCTATTAAACCATTTTGGCAATTTAGTTTTACATTTAGATTTGTCTACTTTAGGGATGTAATTGTTTTGCGCCTCTAGTACTACATTTTTGAAGAACAACCATCCTTCTTCTGTGGGTGTTTTCTCTATTTTACTCCAATCTACTTCTGTTAGTCTCTGTTTCATGCCTTCATAGTTTGCTTTTCTAAAATTGTAAACCTTAGCTTTAGTCTTTACTTTTGGGGATTTAAAAAACACTTCAAATGAGACCATGTTATGGTCTGAGTTTGCCAGTGGTTCTCTGACCTCTGTTTTAGTTATTCTATCTTCGTTATTTGAAAAGACTAAATCAAGGCATGCCTCCCCTCTAGTGGGTGCCTTCACAAATTGTGTTAGGAAGCAGTCATTTGTCATTTCCACCATTTCTATTTCATCCTTCGCGCTACCCACCGGGTTTTCCCATTTTATTTGGGGGAAGTTGAAATCCCCCATTAGTATGGCTTCTCCTTTGCTACACACATTTCTAATGTCATTGTATAACAGATTATTGTGCTCACCGTCTGAATCTGGCGGTCTATAGCATGCTCCTATTATTATGCCTTTTGAATTTTTGTCTGTTATTCTGACCCATATTGATTCGGTTTTATTTTCTTTGTCCAGGTTTAACACCTGGGCTTCAAGACTGTTTCTTATGTATAGCGCTACCCCTCCTCCTCTTCTGTCCTGCCTGTCTTTCCTATACAGTGTATACCCACAAATATTATATTCGTCCCCATCACTCTCAGATAAACAAGTTTCTGTAACACCTATCACATCATAGTTACCTGTTAGTGCAGTAGCTTCAAGTTCTAGAATTTTGTTTCTGATACTTCTAGCATTTAGATAAATACATTTAATGGTTGTCTTACCTGAGTTGTTGTTCTTGTTTTGATGCGGTCTCCCTTCTGTTTTTTTGTTGATTTCTCCCCCCTTCCTTTCTAGTTTAAATGCTTCCGAACCTGCTCGAGGATCTTTTCTCCGAGTAGACTAGTTCCCTTGTTATTTAAATGCAGTCCATCCCGTCTATACAGATAGTCCTCGTTGTAGAATGTGGTCCAATGATCAAGATAGGTGAAGCCTTCCCGTGTGCACCACGTCTTCAGCCATGCGTTTTGATTAATTATTTCCAGCTGTCCATATGGTCCTTTGCAAGGTGCGGGTAGTATACCAGAAAATACCACAGTTTTGGTTTTCTCTTTTAATTTCCTTCCTAGCTCTCTGAATTTATTTTGCAGGGATTTTGGTCTGTCTCTTCCAATGTTGTTTGTACCGATGTGGACGACTACTACCGGGTCGTCTCCTGTTCATTCTAGGAGCCTGTCCACGTTCTCAGTGATGTGCTTGACCGAGGCTCCCGGAAGGCAGCACACTGTTGTAGTAAGGGGGTCCAAACTACGAACTGAACTTGCTGTGTTTCTCAATATGGAGTCCCCATGACCTCCCTTCTTTTTGCTGTCTGGTCACCACTGTCAGTAGGGTCCTGGATGTTGTTCCTTTCATTCTCTTGTTGTTGGTTCTGCTCATCACAATTCTGAAGTGACTCAAATCTGTTGGTTGTTTTGATTTCTGGTGGTGGTGTTTGACAAAGTTTCTTTTTTTCCCTGCTTCTGCCTACCTGAACCCAGCTGTTCTGACCTTCTATCTCCCTGGTGGCTTTCAGTCTGTTAGGGGTGATGCAGACTTCCATGAATTGTGGGTGTGCCAGTTCCTCAAGATCCTGTTGCTGTCTCACTTCTTCCAGCTCCATTTCTAGCACACTTACTAGTTTATGCAAATCCTGGATCGCGCAGCACTTTACGCACACTTGGTTTAGCTCCGCTGGGTTTTCTCGGATTTCCCACATCAAGCAGGTGTCACAGATTACAGGCTTGAAGACCATGTTGAGGTTTTTTTTTTTTGAAGTTTAGTTTCTTCTGCAGCTGTCAACCTGCTTTCAAACTGCTTCGAAACTGCTCTGTACTTTATGACATTGCTGGATTTCCCAGAGTAATGAACCATCGATTGCACACAAATGCGTATGTGAACAGGAAGGGGTTCCGGTCTCTAAACATACAGGTGATTTGGGATGCATCCTATAACATCTGGAACGTATGTGCAAATTTCCCTGGATCCAGTCATGACTCTTACATTTTGATACAATCTGTTGTGTTTAATCATTTTCAGATACCCAATAGACCAGATGGCACATTAGTAAGTAAGTATTGCAAGACTACCTTGATAATTCAATATTTAAGCAATATAAAAGCATTAACACAAAAGACAATATTCCTCCATCCAGGAGAGCAACCACCAAAAAAGGTGTTAAAATCAAGCCTCGCCCAGGACAACTGGAAGCTGCTAGAGACAAGAAAATGCTGGCAGACAACGGCTTATTTTTCCACCTGAGACTTCCACCACTAACCTTAGACCAGACATTGTCTCGTGGTATGAATCATAATGCCTTGTTCATCTGGTAGAGTTAACAGTGCCATGGGAGGATGCTGTGGATGAGGCTTATGAGAGGAAGAAACTTCGGTATGCTGAACTATCTGCTGAAGCAGAACAGCAAGGTTGGAGAGTCTGGGTTTACTCAGTGGAGGTGGGTTGTCGAGGATTTGTGGCACGCTCTACAACCCGGTTTCTCAGAGATGTCAGTTCAGTGGTCAAGAGTTGTGTCACATAATGAAGAATTTATCTGAAGCAGCAGAAAGGAGACAGAAAGATTCTGTCTGGGGATTTCAAGCACAATATAAAGTAAATAAACTGGGCTGGGTTGAGTGGGGGACGAAGGGGGGTGATGCTGGGACACCAAAATCACTGTCGAGCCCTCTTGAGGTGTCGTGGGCTAGTGGACAAAACACGACGGAAGGTGCCCACATGAATACCCCAGAGATGTACCCTACTTAGCTCAATCCAGACGGTTGTCATGCTGATGCGCTGGGGAGACCGCACTGGGTTGATCCTCGGAGCCAGCATCGCAGCTGTTGTGTGTGCTGATGCGCTAGGGAGGCAAAATAAGCTGATCCCTGAAGCCAGCATTACACATCAGCAATCAACACCAGGCAGAAGGATAACGCAAATGGATGGAGATACAGATGGATCACATTGGTTTACTGTAAAGCTATGTCTTAGTTGGTGCTTATCTTGGTGAGAGCCGAGTTCAAATCAACATGAAGTTTTAACATCTACTCTCATGTAGTGGAATCATTATTGTAATTAGGAAAATATTTGTCTTTTTTATACTTGTGGTTATGAATGAGGTTTATTCACTATTTTTAATCACTTGTAACCTTATGGAACTTTTGTTGTATTGCTAAAATTATATACTTTTATTTGCACCTAGTGTAATGTTACTACCAAGAAATTATCAATGCAAATGTGGATACATACATTATATGACAGCTGACCTCTACTGTAGATTTTATTTGAATTATACAAATAAAAACCGAAGAGTAAATCATGAAATTTTGTTATAGAAAAAGGCATATTATTAAATAAAGTTTTCTTACAGGTGATTGTGGATTTGCAATGCGTCCTTGTTAGGGATTTACATACATGGTATTCATGTATAATAACTAACAACTAGAAACACAAATGGCACTTCAAACGTATTTATTTATCGCCTACAATCATACATACCAAAATACAGACAAAAGTAAATAGCCAATACCTCATGAGCTGACAAGACTACCACACCTACCACCCCATCCCAATTTATTTATTTATTTTTAACCATAAAAGATTACAAAATGCAATTCAAGAGTTGTATAAAGCTGTGGCAAAATTTCTCCTCGAATGAGGGTAAATGACTAATGGGACTTAATTATTTATTTTTTATTTTTAACTGTGACGTCTGATTTTTCCCTACACACCAGGTAATCGTAATCAGCATTTTATATGTGAAGTATTCTAAATAAATGTACATTCTGGATGCCACTTTGTAAAAGTTTACAAATTATACACACACTAGATATTCCCATTGTTTTTTATTTCCATTTGGCTGCTGCTCACAGGTGGGAGAACCACCTCCCTGTACGCTGGTAGTTTCCATAACAACAAATTATGCTTCCATTCATTTCTTGATCTTGTTAACATGCATTTTGATTAACAAGTTCCCCTTATCTAGTTGATGACCTGCAATAATGGAGCTTTTTAATGAGAAATCAATTTATTAACAACCTCATTGACTTAATTTCAAAGCATTAACGCTAGAACTGCCACGGCAGTCATTTTGACAGTTTGAGGTTTTCCAATTTAAATTACTCTGCGTGTCTGAAAGTTATGCCGTTATCCGTTTATGACTTTTCCTAAATACATGTATTAAATACCCTGACGGCATTTGAGAGGCAGGATCGCGAAAATAAGGAAATAATAATCCCGCCCACCTAGAACTGCCAGAGCAGTCATTTTGACTGCCTTTTACATGTTTTTATTTTGAATATAACCTACAATATTCTACTTTTTTAAATATACAAACCTGTTATCTCTACCCCCACGGAGCTTACCTCTGCAGTGCCAGTTGCTTTCCCAGGCATGCGAGCCATGCCAACTGCTTCACCCGCAGCAGTACCAAGGATAGTGACTCCAGCTACATCGCCAGCACAAACAGGCATTCAGGAGGCTGTGAAGGATTGGGACTATTTGGGAAATAATAAATCCTGCTGTGGGAAGATGGGCTGCAGATAATCGATACCGAAATGCTACATTTGATGCTATACTGTAGTAGTGGCACATATGATACAAAATGATGATTCCTGGGCAATGTCGTTGGAGAAATTAGAAGCGTTTATTACAATCCTCTATTTTCATGGAGCGACAATTATTTTACTCTGCAATTGGCAAAGGAGTTGACGAAAAACAAACTGTCTGGTTGGAGCAGTGAACAAAGAAAAAAGAGAGCTTCCACCACCGGCCAAAACTTACTATCACAGCTGTATTCCAGTACAGGTATGAGTTTGAGGTAGGAGTATAATTGTGGTGGTTCTAGTGTTAACGGATTAATTTTATTAACAAATGTCATTTGAAAATCACTTGCTACTAAAGCTGTTGTTACTATACCGCGTATTCGATACAATAACACTAGTTTTTGAAAATCCTGCCCCAGATGGTTAATTACAAGTATCTCGCGGAGGTACCATAACTGCTCTGCCTGTGATTACCAGACCAATATATTTATTTAAAAAATGATAAACCTTTTTAGTCATCAGATAATGAGCTTTGGAGTTCATCGGCAGTGTAGTTCTTTGGAACCCCTTTATCTGGAATAACGACTGGAATAGCTTTTGTTATTTTAAACTTGCATCAGCCCTGACTTATACTGCATCTATCTGTGTAAATCCAATCTTTACAGCATCCTGCAGTCAACATGCCCTACAGCAATGCAAGGACTAGCCCTCTACTGTGTAAACACCTATTTACAGAATACATAGAAATGAATGACTAATGTAACTACCATAGGGAATATTTACAGAAATTCACTTGTCAATTTGCCACATTTTTATAAATATGCTTTTAGTATTTAAATAAATATATATATATAATTATTATATATCTATATATCTAATATATATATATATATATATATATATATATATTGTTTGACTGTCAAAATGCTCAGCAGATGATGGCTTGTTAATTTGACGAGCTGAGCTTTGTGATTTGTAGTTTAGGATTCAGATAAAGTGTTAGGATCCCTGGTCCTTTGTTTAGCATCTGTATTGCTGGCTTTGCTGTATCTAGTAAGCACCACACAGTCATTACATGAAACTCTGGTAATGAAGGACTGGGCACCAGGGATGAAGCGATTGATAGAAGATGAAAGATCCTTTGAACTCCTGCTATGGGATTACTCATTACTGTTTCAAATGTTCTTGGCTGTAAACCGTGGCTTTTAGGGTTGCATTCAAAGCAGTAAATGGTATTCATAACCACTCTGCTGCTGTGCATTAGAGCAGGGGTGGGGCCTGCAGGATCGTGGCTCTCCAGGACCAGGGTTGGCCAGCCCTGCCCTAAGGGGTCGTGTGATACAACCACATCACATACAAACCCACTCAGTCATTGCAAATAAGCGGTTTAAAAAATTGAAATAACTATTTGGTAGAAAGTGGTTTTGAAATGAAAGTCTGTCCGATTAAGAATGGTGCATTTTATTTTAAAAAATCTCTGTATAGATGTAGATCTGTACTATATGACTAGGGGGTCCCAGTTAGAAAAAGCTTGAGAGCTGCTGTATTAGAACCCCCACTGAAAACGGTTTACCAGATAGATGCAAAAATCTTCCAATCTTAAACAGTCCCTTTGGTGGTTCCAATAAAGGGCTGCCACTGTATTTAATGTTTGCTGTATAAAGATTTTTCTGCCAAGTATTTGGGCTATTATGTTAATCAGTTAACACCAGTCAGATTCTGGAGGGAGTTTTGCATTGGGCATTTTTTGTGTGCAATAATTCCATTATTTTCTTTAAAGAAGAATGACACAATGGTACTTGATCTCCTAATTGCAATTCAGTTCCACATCATACCCCCTATCAATTATATAGATCTCTGAGGCACTATGTTGAGGGCACATATGTAGTAGGCTTTATACATTTCGTTCTGGCTGTTAAAAAAAAAGGCTTTCAGTCTCCTACGCTACGTCAGCTCTGCCACTGTGACAGCTGCTACCTTTCGGCACCTGCCTAGACCATTCTTACTGAGCAAATTGTAGAGACGGGCTCCTCTCGTTACTATCCACAGTGGTGCATGGAAGGGATAAACAACATGCACAATTGTTGTTTAAACAACAAGAAACAAGGATTCACAATCTTGAGTTGTTTAGTCCACTTAAAACACTTCTAACCCATATTTGTTCACAATGACTTTGGCAAATACCGTTAAACTATGCAATGGGCTCAAGCTTGTTCTGGCAAGAAGATACATAAATAAGGCTAAGTTAATAACATATTTAAAAGAATGGGAACGACAACTGAGGCTAGAGGAATACTTTTATAATGAAAGGCACACGGAATCAAAATATGTGTATGAACATGGAATAAAAATGAAAAGAAAAGCACCATTGGACTCCTCCAGAGGGAAGAAACAAATGGTTAGATCTGTATACTGAAATAGTTAGAAATGAAATAGTAACAGGCTACGAAGTAAAGGAAAACTAAATTTAACTAAGAATGAAGAGGAAGCAGTAAAGGAATTAATAGAGGTAGCATCATTATAAAGACCAGTAGATAAAGATTCTGGGGTGGTGTGGTAGACTGTGTGTAGCGGAGGTGTAAAATCACGAGACTCCAGTCCTTGTTTTGTGCCTGGGGTTTTTATTTCCTTCCCCAGGTCAGGGAAAGCACACTAAAACAAAATACTAATTATAATAAAAATGATAATAATAAACAATAAGGAAGTCGGGGTACAAAACAAGGTGTAATCCAACCACATAAAGTATAACGGTGTCGCAGTCCCAAACAATAATATGAACAAACGAAAAACACTCTGTCTTCCCCTTGTAATCCAACGTCACAGAAGCAACGCGCTCCCGTGACCCCAGCACTTCCGGGTACTCGCTCCTCCGACGCACTTCTCTGGAGCATCCTGTTGGTGCTCTAGGATATAAAAACAAAGGGGTTAGCAGGATCACAATAAAACGACCCGTTCGTTCATCCGGTCTTTGTTTTTCTTTCTTTTTCTCTCTCTCTGTCTCTCACTCTCTCTCTGTACCTTGCCAGAAGGAGCAGAACCATGGGCCACACCCCCATTTGTACGATCCGTCCCGTCCCGTTTGGTCAGCGGTGGCAACCACCGTCAACCAATCCCTGATTGCCACCGCGCTTCCCGACCGGGTCAATGATATTGCGCACCGTGGCTCCGCCCCCTTTCCAGGTGGCCGACTTCCACCTCCCCTGGGGGTGACTGTTCCTCCTCCCTAACGTCCTGACTGGTCGTAAAGGAGATCTAAAACAAGAATCCATTCTCTCTTTGTCACAGGTGGTAATAATGAACAAAGATTATTAAGATATAAAAGCAGTAGGGACTGAATTGCAAAATATAACTACAAAGTAAAAACTAATAATAATGGCATAATAAAAAGTGAGAAATTTGGCAGATAGGTTATATCACATTTTCAGAAAAGGATTCATAATATAAAGGTTAAAGTTCCACAGAATAGCATTTTATTTTGCATGAATGTAGAATCCCTGGACCCCAGTGTTACCAGGCATGACACTTTAGAAGCATGTAAAGAGTCTCTGGAAAATAAAGTAGATACAAACATAACTACAGAAAAAATATTAAATATGATCAGGATAGTTTTAGAAAAGTTATTTTACATTTGGAAGAAGTTACAAACAGAATGATGGCACAACAATAGGCTCAATATTAGGTATGCATTTTGCAAGCATATATATGGGCAAATGGGAGGAAATGTTATCGAGCAAACTTGACAAGAAACCATTAGAATACAAGATATGGATGATGTATTTGGAATATGGACACATGGAGAAGACTCTCTTGCACAGTTTCATAAATTAGCAAATGATAACCAACCCAACATTTTGGTGGATTTAAGTTGGACAAAAATCTGAAATTGAATTCTTAGACACCTTGGTTATACTTGATTCATACTGCTTACTCATGATTGGACACCTGCATAACAAGGGGCATATCTTTGACTCTCCCATTGGTTAAACCTACTCAGAGCTTCAATTGATGAAGAGAATACCTTCAACTGTTTATATCCTGCCTCCACTAACTTATGATTAGACATGCCACAGAGAAATGCAGATCTTAAGATCTCAGTCTTTCCCATCTTTTGAAATTACCTTCTGTAGCATCGCTTTAAGGGTCTTATTATAACATTCTACTAATCTGTTGGTCTGGGGATGGTAAACATAACTTTTGATTGGCTTAATTTTTAACAGCTCACATAAATCCTTCATTAATTTATTTATGAAGGAATTCCCTTGATCTGTAAGGATCTCCCTGGGGATCTCCACTCTAGAAAACACCTGGATTAACTCTTTAACAATTGTTTTAGAAGCTATGTTCCTTAAAGGAATGGCTCGGGATATCTACTGACATAATGTAATATGACGAGAACGTACTCATGTCCTCAGGTAGATTTATTTAGCGCCTACCAAATCCATGGCTATTCTTTTGAAATCCATGGCTATTCTTTTTTGAGAGGAGCACTGAAGTGTAGTCGTAGGCTAGCTCTCTGGCACTCAGGACAGGATTTACAAAACCTTTCTTTGTTAATCCCTATCCAATAAAACCTTTGTGTAATCCTTTGCAAAGTTTTTTCACTTCCCATTGTGCACCAGACAAACGATTGTGTGCTAACTAACACCATTATACAGTACGACTGAGGTACCAATAGTTGTTCCACTTGGATGTCATTTAATTAGGGTTACTCTATATATCAAATAATTTTTAACAATGAAGTGCTCTTTGGGATGCACACTGACACCCTCTACTGGCATACCTTTTATGGAAACTACCCCCTCCTGGATATTTATTAAAGAGGGATCCTGTGCTTGATCAGGCCCAACATTTTTGGTTGAGGGCTGAAAGATTTCGTACCATGATTCTGACCCACTACTAATGTTTACATTGATTACTTCCCAATTTCTTCTAAAATATCATGGGAGAACACTGTGCTTACACCTTTCCCAGCCCTTTTCCTCTGTTCCCCCAATAAAAACATTTACACCTAGAGGACCCTTCTGCTTTTCTAAATGTCACTGCCGACATGATTTAAGCTTTTTGTTGGGCCTCGGCCTTTCAAACTATACTGCATCAGTAAATGGAAATAAGCCCATAAAACTCTCAGTAGTGGCATTGCCCACTTTGTCGTTTAGCTCCGGGCTAACCAATGTCCCGTTTAGTTGAACCAGGTCTTTAAGTCCTGCGTAATCTCTTCCAAAGAGTACTATATGGGGTAACCTGTTGACAACCCCCACTATAATTTTGCATGTATGTCCTTTGAAAGTTATATTCAGTAGAGTGGTGGGTTATGGCTTTATATTCCTGGGTATACAAATAATCCCTAGAATTGCATGACATCAAGAAAACAATGTCAAGGTCTTGCCTAGCCAGCTTTTTCTCCTGACTTGAGTTCAATAGAACATCTGTGGGACCAAAATCGCCAGTGCCATCCACAGAAAATAATCGCGACCAGCTAACCTTCATCAGCTGGCTGCAGCTGCACAGGAAGAGTGGCGGAACATCCCGCAGCAGTCTATCCAGAGGCTGATCAGGTCTATGCGTCAGCTCTGCCAGGATTGTGTTAATGCCCAGGGAGGCCATACCCAATACTAACTTTGTAATGTTTTCATTTTGACAAGTGTGTCATGTTTCTTACTGAAAAACTTTATGTATTTTTGTTCATATTTTCTGTGTTTTTGTTTGCTATCGATGTTTAAAATATCTGATTAAATCCATTGGACCTGAGTGTTGCATTACTTGTGTGTGTGTGTGTGTGTGTGTGTGTGTGTGTCTATATGGGAAGGGAATTTTAAACATTTACAATGTATAAATTCTAAAGAAGTGGTTAACTGTTTAATAATATGCTAGACGTATAACCGGTCATGTGACAAATGTCACCAAATGCATATTTTTTATGCATTCATTTTAATTTATCATCAGTAGTCCATTTATCAGACTGCTCTAATGGCAGATATTATAAAAAGAAAGGGGTTTGGCAATTGACTCTGATTTTCTAATTGGTGCATTGCGGGGTAATAACATTAATGAGAAGTGTTTTTTCTGAGTTTGTTCTATATTTAAAATGGCATCTCTAAACAAAGGAAGCCATGTTTGGAAGTATTTTGAGGAACCGGACGAGAAAACCGTGTTATATGTATATAATTATGCCAAACAAAATTGCTGTACCACAAAAACACAAGTTCAATGCTTCACCATTTGAAATTAAAACACTCAGAATTATTGTGGCTGGAGCTACTGATGGCAATAAAAAGCAAACATCCATAACAACATTTGTTGTAGATTTGGCCAAACATTGGGCGATCACATTATCCCCTATGAGGACAGTACAAATAATGGAATAGGTTCCTGTTTTTTTGTTGTTAAATGAACCTTTAAGAAACCCACTATTCTAAAAACATAAATGTGTTCAATATGTATATTGTTATATCTCCACTAGGAACTTTAATTACAACCAGAAATATAATAATTTCAATATATACTTTGATGTGTACGTATTTTTTTTTTTGGCAAGGAACAGGGTAGAAAACCATTGATGTAACCTATATTGTCATTAAACAGTCTTTGGGGAAATAGAAACACCTGATAGCTTGTGATAGTTGTGATGTAAATGTTATGTAATGAAAGCATAAATGCAAAATGATGATTTTTTAAAATTGGAAAGTCTAAGGAGAGTATGTTAGAATGTTCAACTAAATCGGCTTCCCTGTTCTCTCTGCTTTGCAGCTAACCATGCCCAAGCTCCGCTAAGCAGACCGTGAAGTCAGACGCAGACTCCCGTGTGCAATCTAGCCGTCAAAAAAGTATTGTGAATGCAGCAAAGTGCTTAAGTGCAGAGGTTCTGGATTACTACACTGCGGTTTAAGCAACGGTTATGATGGTGACCAAACATGTGTGAGTACTGTTTGGTTAAAATAAAATAGTTAAAATGAACACTTGCATTAAAAAAAATGTAGAACAGTGAAAAACAAAAATATTAACAAAATACCCTGAAAACTTAACATAAAGAAAACAACTAATACACACTCGTGATGGAAAAAATGATTTTGGATCAATATCCTTATGCGTTTCTTTTTTTTCTCCCTGTCTCGCTCCGTGTAGGTGATGAGGAGTCAAACCGATCTGAAGAAGTGCTTGGTAATTTTAACCATAAAGAAATATATACACATTTCCGCCCTTTTTAATTATGATATATTATGTTGTTTCTGTGCCTCTCAATTAGAATGAAAGAATACTCCAAACCAGTGATCTTCACTCCTGGTTTTGAGAGCTGCAGGGTTTTCACTTCAACCCAGCTGCTCTTAATAGATTAACCTAATCAGTCATTGTGGTCTTGAAGTTGCCTATAAAACCTGCAGGGCTGTGGCTCTCCAGGACCTGGAGGGAACTGGAATATTCTGTCGTACACGTCGATCCAGAGCATCCCAAACATGTTCAATTGGTGACATGTCTGGTGAGTTTGCAGGCCATGGAAGAACTGGGACGTTTTCAGCTTCCAGGAAATTTGTAAAAACCCATGGGGCCGTGCTTTATGATGCTGAAACATGAGGTGATGGTGGCAGATGAATGGCACGACAGTGGGCCTCAGGATCTCGTCACGGTATCTCTGTGCATTCAAACTGCCATTGATAAAATGCAATTGTGTTAGTTGTCCATAGCTTATGCCTGCACATACCATAACCCCACCGCCACCATAGGGCACTCTGTTCACAACATTGACATCAGCAAACCGCTTGCCCACATAATGCCACATGCTGTCTGCCATCTGCCTGGTACAGTTGAAACCGGGATTCATCAGTGAAGAAAACACTTCTCCAGCGTGCCAGTGGCCACCGAAGGTGAGCATTTGCCCACTGAAGTCAGTTACAATGCCGAACTGCAGTCAGGTCAAGACCCTGGTGAGGACGACGAGCACACAGATGAGCTTCAGATGAGCAAACCCACAGTTTCATCAGCTGTCTGAGTGGCTGGTCTCAGACAATCCCGCAGGTGATGAAGCCGGATGTGGAGGTCCTGGGCTGGCGTGGTTACACGTGGTCTGCAGTTGTGAGGCTGGTTGGATGTACTGCCAAATTCTCTAAAACAACGTTGGAGGCTGCTTATGGTAGAGAAATGAACATTCAATTCTCTGGCAGCAGCTCTGGCGGATGTTCCCGCAGTCAGCATGCCAATTGCACGCTCCCTCAAAACTTAAGACATCTGTGGCATTGTGTTGTATGACAAAACTACACATTTTAGAGTGGCCTTTCATTGTCCCCAGTACAAGGTGCACCTGTGTAATGATCATGCTGTTTAATCAGCTTCTTGTTATGCCACACCTGTCAGGTGGATGGATTATCTTGGCAAAGGAGAAATGCTCACTAATAGGGATGTAAACAAATTTTTGCACAAAATTTGAGAGAAATATGTTTTTTGTGCGTATGGATAATTTCTGGGATCTTATATTTCAGCTCATGAAACATGGGAGCAGCACTTTACATGTTGCATTTATATTTTTGTTCATTGTAGATACAGGCTAACTTCACTATAACTAACTTTTTTAACGACCCCAGCAACAAGAACCGATTTTTTTTTCAATGTAAATTAGCCCTATTAGAACGATCACGTACAAGATCGACCCAGATACAACGATCTCAGTACTGACTGACACTGAACTTTCTCAGGTGTAAAGTGTGCTGTTCTCTCAGTGAAAACAAAGACCATGGTTGACTAATTCAAAGATAACGTTAATTCATAGATGGCCTATTGTAGTACAAATCATACAATTGTTGACTGTTCATCATCTTCACACAAACTGCAACCAGGCAATGGGCGTGAGGAGCAATCTACTCTGGATAGTTTTTTCAAGAGAAAGGACATTTCACGGGGTGTGAAGCAGAAGGGAGCGGTAAGTAGGACAGTGCCAGCTAGAAAGGACAGGACCTAGGATAGAAGAGCAGGTGAGGCCCACTCTAGTAGCAGACCAGCGAAGCTGGACATGGAAGCTAGGATAGAAGGTGGTCACTGACTGAGGGCGGCGATGCTGACATATCCGAGGGGCAGAGGACCCAGTAACCGAAACCGGTTAGAAAAATGGTCACTGATTGAGGGCGGCGATGCCGACACGAGCCCAGGGGTGAAGGACCCAGCAACCGAAGACAGGATACAGAAAGTGGTCACTGACTGAAGGCGGCGATGCCGACACGACCCAGGGCCGAAGGACCTAGCAACTGAAAACACATATGAGGGTTATGACTTGGGGATCTGGCCCTCAGAGGAAGACGGTCCTAGAAGACCGGGACACGAAAGGAGATAAAGAGGGAGAGGTACCCAGTGTCTGAGACTTCTGTAAAGGGGTGCTTATTAGACCCCCAATTGGCCGAGACTTTGTGCTGCCTGGGACCTGAGATAAGAACAAGGCATAGAGGTTAGTATGGGACTCGAGCATGAGTAGCCACGTCCCGAACTGAGACAGAGTATAGAACAGCCTTGAGTTAGGCAAGATAAGCGCAGGAGCTGCAAAAGAACAGAGTGTGGCCGGGGGTCCGCTTTGACACATGTGGTGAGAACCCCCCTGAAGGTCAAGGGAGGCTGAAGCCTGCCCTGAGGTCGGGGAAGTGAGATCACTTGCCCCCAAAAAGGATAGACCCCCGGCTCCTCACCAAATCTCCCACACTGTGAGACAAACAAAAGACAGCACATGCCAGTGCATAACAAACAAAAGACTAGAAGGACAAACGGGACAAACAGGAGGATGGTTAGTAAAATTTAGTGGGATATGACTATGCTGCTCAGTAGAGAGGAAAAAACCCCTTGAAGCTAATTAGGGGAAAACCTCTAGTGGCTCTGGCAGACAGGCAGCCCAAACTTCGGGCATACTAGCAATTTTGGAATGGGCTGCAACTATGTCGGAGGGAGATGAATGAACATAAGAATCCACTGCAGAAGAGGACCAGCGCCCCATGGTCTTGATCAGGCTCTGATTGATGCTGGGCCTTGCAGCGGAGGTGGCTGAATGGGGTGGAATGAATGGGGTGAATAAAGCTGAGGAAGGAGGCCTGTCCTGGAGAGGAGGGTGGAGAGGTAGGTTGAGAACCGGAGACAAATGATGATAGATCGGGAAGAATCGATGAATAGAGGGTCCGGGGGGGGGGGGCAGGGTTTCCTGCATGAGAGATATCTTGACATTGCTGAAAAAGGGCAGATAGCAGACTTGGTCCTTGAAAGCTGAATGAACTGACCGCACCGGAGTTGGTCTGTCTTTGAAGTGCGCAGCTGAATAAGGAAATAGGAGTTGGAAATAGAAGAGAGGTCACATAAATGAATACCCACCAAGGGGAAGCAAGAAGTTGAGGGAACTGTGAATTCGGAGCTTCTAAGAAAGCCGAAGAAAGCTGTGAGGCAGATGATCTCCATGAGTAGATCCTCATAGGGGAGAAGCAGCCTTTCCGAAGAGTAGAGATGAGTGAATGGAGAATGTCTGTTGATATAAGCAGGCGTGAAGGTACGGCAGGGGGGAAGCTTTTGAGGATTCCACGAGGGTCAGACGAACTGCTGGAATGGAGAGGATGGAGGGAGAAGGCATGGACATGATGCAATAGTGATATTGTATTCCTGAAATGTAAGATTTAATGGAAGCTGGGGAGAGATGCAGAGATTCCTTAGCATGGACGATGAAGGCCAAGATCCAGTCTTGACTAAAAGGAATAGGGTAGATGTGATTATGAGCTCAGAAGGTTAGGAATGCTGACCAGGTTGTAGAATAAGAAGCTCTTGAAGAAGGGGCGAGGACTGCAGACATGTAGTGTTGGACGGATTGTAGAAGGTTGCTGAGGGTAGGGTTTAGTCTAGTAGCAGCTGATGAAACTGAGGGGATTGGAGCGGGGCTGGGGAAGCAGTTGGGACCAGATGACGGAACTTCGATACCTGCAGATGAGAGAGAGCGTCGGCAGCATTATTATGGGTACCAGGAAGGTGGCGGGCTTGTATTAAGAAGTTAAGAGATACAGAAGACCATATGAGATGGCGGAGCAATCGCATGATGAGGGGAGATGAAGAACGCCCTTTATTTATGATGTGCACAGTGAGTTTGTTATCACTGAAGAAAATAATTGATTTCCTTGACCACAAGTGACCCCAGAGGAGGGCGGCAACTACGATTGGATATATTTCTAGGAGAGCCATGGATTTCTCTTGAGGAGGAAGGATCTGAATTTCAGGGGGCCAAGTGCTGAAGAACCATTCTGATGCTTGGAAGCCACTGAATCCAATGGATGAGGCATCAGTGAAGAGGACGAGATCATGAGGAGCTGAAATGAAGTCATCATAAAATAGAGAGAGGCCGTTCCAGTTAGAAAGGGGATTAATCCACATCTCTATATCTTTTCTGGCCTCAGCTGAGATTTTGATGTGGGAATTCAGGTTCTTGGCAGTTGATGAGAGGGCTAGTAGACATATAATAAATGTTCTGCCCTGGGGAATGATGCAGATGGCAAAATTGAAATGACCAAGGAGAGACAGGAGGTCACGCTTCTTAATAGTAGAGGAGATCTGGAAACTGTTAATGAGTGAGAGAATGCGCTGGAGTTTGGCAGAAGGTAGACTGGCTTCGAATTTCACTGTGTCGAGGGTAATGCCGAGGAATTCCAGAGAGTTGACGGGTGCCGATGGTTTTCTCTTTGGAGAGGGGGACACCGAGTTATGAGAAGAGGGTCTTAAGCTGATTAATTGTTTGGGCTGGAGGAAGGGAACGCGATAGATGTTGAGCAAAATCCAGCAGAGGGCTTCTGACAAGGAATCAAATATTTTTGGGCTGCTGCTGCAACCAAAAGTGAGCTGGGTGGAAAAATATAACTTTTTTGCCCAGCAGACTCCGAAACGATAATGGAGGAAAATTGACTTTGGCAAGCCAGGCTCCATGACCTGTGACCTTGATAGAATTAATGGCGTCTGATAGTTTAATGTAATGAAGAGAGAACTCCTCGCTTGAAATGAGGGAGTTAATGCTGCGAGTGTAACTGCAGATAGATCAATGATAAGGTGTTTCTTACCAGAATACTTGTGGGTAGCGACGCTTATGGGATTAATGCTGTAGGTAGTGAAGGGAGGTGCTGCAAAGGGACCGACCATGAAGCCTTTGTCGACTTCGGCTTGGGTAAGGGAACTGACGACTTGTGGCTCTGAAATGGCAGAGTGGAGGTTTTGACAAATGTGAGACTCAGAAGGGATTTGATAGATGCCGGTGGAGAAGCCGTTTGAAAGGCCATTGATTAGATAGGAGACGAAGGGCTTGTCAGGATGAGATTGAAGTATATGAGCGAAAGCCAGAACATTGATAGGAGTGAAAACCTGAAACAGCTTTGATTGTCATTTAGCTATAAGAGGACATATGGACCGGGAGTGGGCGTCATTGTAAAAGCTGCAGACGTGGAGGTTCTTGCAGAAACGGATCGAGCAAACAGAAAAATTGAAATTGTTACATATTTGTCTGCTGCCTGAAAACTTGACGGGGCGGCCATACATCTCTTGAGCTTGAGATCTGGTGGGTGGCGCTGAAGCGTGGGTGGAGGCGGGGGTAAATTGTCTTGAACTGAGAAGAGGACGAGGGACGAGGACTGGGATGAAGAGAGCTAGCTGTTGTCTTAGAGCATAAATAGGTGGAGTGCGCTGTGGAGGTGCACGCGCTGCACTCATTGGCGAGAATGCCGCTGAAGATTTGGGTGAATAGATCTGGGTCGGAACGGGACCAGTCTGTGATATGGTTGTCAGCTGAAAGGGTGGCAGCAGCTTTGGCTGAGAATGCGCGGTGGTATTGATAGAATAGAGTGCCCCCACAGCACACGGATAATTTGGTTACAAAAAAGAGATACCGATTTAGCTCCTGCAATCTGTGTGGATAAACGGAACAGAGAATGTCACAATAAATGAAGAAGGCGAGGACGAATTCTCCCACGGAAAGGCTTTTTTGAAGTCATGGGTCTTGGGACTTCAGGGTGACTGAAATGTCTCCGCAGTTGACTACTCTGTGATATAAGAACTTGGAGATGGCGATGAGAATAGAGACAAGATTGACGTCCTTGCCTTCAATTTTTTGCTTCCGAATTTTTGGGGAAACAGAATGGTTGGCAATAGAGTACGAGGAGAAGAGGAGATTGATGCAGTGGCTGAGGCAAGGTTGAACTCTGGGAGAGCAATGGGGGGGGGGGCTAAGGAGGACGTACTGGAAAAGGGGGCGGAAGTACTGGAATTGGAGGCAGGAGGAGCAGAAGGGTTCTCCAATTTGTCGAGACAAGCGCTGAGAGATAGCTGAGAGTCTATGAGAGGCTGGAGCAAAGTTTGCAGCTGATTAAACATGTCATGAGGGGAGTCGCTGGTGGAGGGGATGGGCAAAGTGTGTAACTGCTGTTGCAGAAGCTGTGGCTGCGCTTGCTGCGCAGGCAAGGGGAGCTGGACTGCGCGAACAGGGACTTGCACATGCTCAGTCGGGACGAGAGCTGTGAGAGTAGTGGAAGGGGAGGGCCTGGCGGCCGAAGATTGCAGACAGGGTGGAAAAATTGGCTTGGCTGATAAGGCTTCGCAATAAGTAAGAAACAGGGACATACGGTCTCCGCCGACAGGGATAGGGATAGCCTTCTGGAAGAGAACTTTCAGCAGTTTAGGTGTCGTCCAATCTTTATAATGAAGCTGCAGCTGGGGCTGGCTGACGCAACCACGCTTGGAGCGGCATGGTTGCCTGGCTGAAGGCTGGGTGGAAGCAAGGTGGGCTGGCGAGGTTGGTGCAGTCAGAAGTCGGGAAGAGGAGGGACGGAAGGTCGAACAGAGATGGACCGGTGGAGGAGTCGGAGGTAGGAAGTCATCAGAGTCAGAATAAACAGCGTGGGCAGAAGGCTTTTCCATTTGGAAGCAGGTAAGCTTGCGAATAGAAGGGTATATTTGAAGATGATCTTCGTAGAAAAAGAAAAAAAAAATTATATATATTTTTTTAAGCAGAGTAACGCGTATCGGTCAGGATTCAAAACGAAACGCTAGACAGCGAAGGTGCAAGTGATCAGGGCTTAAATAGAAAATAGGTACTAATTGACAGGCAATTGGAAGCCCCCTGCTGCACACCCCCTGAACTACGCAGGCTAACATGTAAACTGTATTCAGCATGTAAGTGTACATTCATCCCTTTTTCATTTGTTTATTGTTTTCTTTTAAATATATCTGTAGCAGGGTGATTGCCCTGCACAGGTGGAAATTAGTCTATTTATTAGTCTAAGGCTAGCGGTCACCCTGTGTGGCACCTTTTACTTGTAGTTTTTGTACTGTGTTTTATTTTGCCTTTTCTGCAGTCTTCTGTATTCTGTCCCGCCCTTTGATTATTTTGATTATTATTATTATTATTATTATTATTATTATTAATAATAATATATTTTTATGTGCGGGCGGTCGAGCACCGTCCGTCTTATTTTTTATTTGAGACTGGCGAAAAGTCGGTCTTTATATTGTGTAGTCGGTGGAGATCGGGTTAAAACCCCTTCCCTAATACCCTTGTGGGAATGTCGCTGGAGCCTTAAGGTAAATATTATATCAAATTAGGTAATTAAGGCTCTAGCCACAGACTATAAAAACACACCCTCCAGGCTCATTAGGGGGTAGAGTGTCAGAGGAGGAATGTAAGTTTACGAAAAATAGAGAAACAGTTGCTACGTATGCTGGTTTCGCAGCCAGCATACTACTTGTTAGTGTCTTTTGTTTTGTGTTTTGTATAAATCTTGATTTTGTTTTGCTATTTAATAAATAAAACACTGAGCTCCGTTGCACCTCAGTTTTGCTCTGCTGCTTCCTGAGTCTCTGTTTCTGGTCTGAAGTCATCACTACAAGCCATCCTGTTCACAGTCCACTCTGCATTACCATTGTTGGTAGCGTCACATGACCCATTTCTTTACTTTCTGTTTTGTGTTTAATAAATCCTGCACACCGGTGCTGGCGTTTCAACTCCAACTCCCATGTCTCCGTTTTACAGTGCGGTTACCCACACGCGATACAAGTACCTTATCACAACACCATTTAAATGTTGATCATACAAACATCTATGGGGGATAAATGATACAGACCTATCAGCTGCTTAATGATAGTTAAGAGTTTACAGATTTTCTAAAAGTTAATTTATATTTCAGACAATGCAAAGTCGGTTTACAGCCTTGGCACAGCAGTACAGTGCCCCGGAGGAGGGGAAAATAATCTATTTTTGATTTAAATTCAATGCGGAAGTGAATTGCCTCTGATTGGTACTCGACTGGAAGCGTGAGGGCGGCAGCTTTTTTGATTTGAAATCAACACTGACATGAATGGACTTATTGGATACCTGCCAATAAATACTTCTTAAGACAACACAAGTGAGCATTTTTCAACATCAAAATGTAAAAACATTTTGAACATGTTTTCTTTATTATCAATCTAACTAACTTAAGTGTTTCATTTTTCCCCTTGTATTTGTTTGGTACAGATGCTTACAAGTCCTTCTTACTAATGTAGTGTAAAGCAAACCCATGGAAGTGTGGTGGAGTGGTATATGATTCATTGTGTGCTTTCATTCAACTGTATCTAAATTAACACAGTTCAGGACACCCCCTCCCAAGTTTCTTTCATTTCTGAATAATTACCCAGATGGCTTGCTACTTTGCCTTTTAACACTACTTCTGGATTGTGCAAGGCACTTAGTCACCAATCTTCAAGCATTTTGTTTTGTCAATACAAGATGCTTTGCTTTATTTGATCCTGTTCAAACTGCAGGGGAAGTGAATCATATTGTACTTGCGAGACTGCTTCTATACTGTCCAGGGGCAGCAGAGAATTATAAAAAGCACCGTAACAGAACCAGAATCACAGATAGGGCTTATTCAGCAATCTAATGACAAATGCATTCTCATTCAATTACAACACAAGGAGGAATTTATTACATTTTATAGCATACAAGCAGTAGGTTGTTTTAAAAGTCATTGTTGCTTCTCTTCTGACTGGCTTGAAGGCATCTCACTTGGCAGGTTCCTCCTTGATTGGCTGGCATGCTTGACCCCAAACAGGCTACTCTGTTGTATAACTGGCTGTTGTGTCTCCGGCTCCAGAGGTTCTATCTGCTGATAGGTGCAATCTATGCCCTGAATTAGTTCAAGCACCCCACTTGGCTCACACTCACTATGGGTAAGGGTATTCAGCAGAAGACAGGGCCACTGGGTGGAAACCAGCATTCCCCTGAGGAGGAGCCCAGTGCAGCTCTCTCTCCCGCTACAGCTCCTTCCCCTTCTTAGCTGCCTGTTGGGAGCGCTGCTGCTCTTGGTACTGTCGAGAATCCTCCCATGGACGAGGGCCCCGGATATTCCTCCAGTCTTCCAAATTCAACTCCTTCAACTTCTGCAAACCAAAAGGGGGGACATGGGACAATCAATACACAAATGAACTACAATTCAACACAGTGCATTTCTTTACAGTACCAAGCAATTGACAGGTAAATGTTGGGTTCTATGTTTTGTTTTTGAGAGCACACAAGATACCATAATTCCAAATACACCTGGAGGAATTATTTATTTTGAGGCGACTCAGGGTTTTCATTGAAATAAAGTTCATTGTGCAACATGGAGCAGATTCTATTATAATTGTATTTTTAGTTTAAGCCTGACAGTGTACGGAAGTAACAAAGGGAAGCTGGATGTCAATTATAGTAAATCAGTACGTCGTCAAGTAATGCTGTCCTGTATTTAGGTGTACAGTAGATATGCAACATTCCTTCCAAGATCCCAGTTGGAGAATTGTGAAAATAAGGTCTATAAATAGATCTAAGCCCGAAGAAAATGATATTTAAAAAACAAATTAAGGAAAATGGTTTCCTGTTGTACTAGGACATGTCCACCTTTATTGATTCAGTTAACAGCTTTATTTGATGTACTGCTGAAGAACTGTATAAATGGTAAGCAATTCATAAGGGTATTTAGTTCAAATTAGAGATGATGAATCCTAGTTAATCATACTGTGATTGTGAATGCATCTTGCATAAAGTACAACAGGAATGGAAAAAAAAGACTCCTATTGCATAGCCGTTTTATCCATTCCAGGTTTTATTAAGAGTTTAATAAGACATGGACAAATGGGCATACACTGCTTTGCAATAGGAGTGTTTATCTATATATATATATATTACCAAAATAAAAATAAAAATAGTAAAAGTGTTTGTAAGTACACAGCAACCATTACTTCTATAAATAAATAAATAAATACTCACTCTGGCACTGCAGATAAGCAGCGCTCTAGATAAAGCTACGGAAAGGGTTTAGTTTCTCTACACAGCATTTTGTTGTTAAGAGCGGTGTACACTCAGGGATCAATTCCCCCACTTCTAATAAATAACTTGGCAATGCCGTGATTATTACAATGAAAAATGTAGCACCTAGTACCCTTCACTTAAATACAAAGTATGAGTTCAATCAACAGACAAGGTAAACAGTAAATAGCAGGTAACCGCTTTCTTAATGAAAGCTGTATAATTTCAGTATGTTATGTTTTAAAAGACAGCTACTGGAGTGGGGAGAGAGACCAGGGGTGGGGGGGGGGGGGGGCGCTACAGCAGCTGAGCTAATGTGAGAAAGGTACTGTCATCTCCAAAAATCTGTGCGTGTGTACAGCCATTCTGCATTCTTGTAGTGTTGTTGGCAATATGCTGCTATTAGTTTAAAACATTTAATAAATTCCATTCTCTGTGACGTGAAGTCGATTGCCACAAAGTTAACGTAACCTCCTTGTTTCGTAGTTCAAAAACAAAAAAAATCCTGTTTGACTGTATGCCGCTGGGTCCCCCCCAACATTAAGACAGACTCCAGGCATCCAGATCTTCCACTTCACTGTGACGGAAATTTATGTATTCTAATATAATTCTATATTTTTCTTGTATGTGCTGAGTTAATCCTGCATTCTTTCTCTCATCTCCCCTCACCCAACTTAAAATGCAAGCTTCAAAGGAAACTAAGGAAGCAGTCTGCAGATCTGCTAGCCAGGGCCAGGAAGAAATGAATATGATTGTGTTGATTAGGTAAGAATACCAGGCCAAGTGGCTCAAGAAAGTGTGTCTGTTTTTCTAAATGGTCCGACTCTGATAAGATGGCTGTTAAAATGTCTAATGAAATTTATGAGTAACTCTAAGTGCTTTAGAGAATGTCTTAGAATTAGCTTTGCCACTCAGCAAAAATGTTTAGATGAGTATACATAGTTTTCCTAAAACTTCATAAATACAAGATTGACACTAACATTGTGTTCATAGATTTCTTAAACTAACAATACCAAACACTATACTTCCACACTATAATACCAAACACTATAAATCCCCTGGGCCGGATGAGATCCTCCCAGTAGTACTCGAAGAAATGAAAGAAGTAATTTACAAACCGCTAACCAAGATCATGCAGCAGTCTCTTGACACAGGGGTGGTACTGACAGACTGGAAAATTGCAAACGTAATACCGATCCACAAAAAGGGAAACAAAACTGAACCAGGTAACTACAGACCAGTAAGCCTGACTTCTATTATATGCAAACTTATGGAAACTATAATAAGATCCAAAATGGAAAATTACCTATATGGTAACAGGGTCCTGGGAGACAGTCAACATGGTTTTAGGAAAGGGAGATTGTATCTAACTAACTTGCTTGATTTTTTTGTGGATGCAACATCGATAATGGATAATTGCAAAGCATATGACATGGTTTATTTAGATTTCCAGAAAGCTTTTGACAAAGTCCCGCACAAAAGATTAATTCTCAAACTGAACGCAGTTGGGATTCAAGGAAACACATGTACATGGATTAGGGAGTGGTTAACATGTAGAAAACAGAAATTACTGATTAGAGGAAAAACCTCAGAATGGAGTGTGGTAACCAGTGGTGTACCACAGGGATCAGTATTAGGTCCTCTGCTATTCCTAATCTACATTAATGATTTAGATTCTGGTATAGTAAGCAAACTTGTTAAATTTGCAGACGACACAAAAGTAGGAGGAGTGGCAAACACTGTTGTAGCAGCAAAGGTCATTCAAAATGATCTAGACAAGATTCAGAACTGGGCAGACACATGGCAAACGACATTTAATAGAGAAAAGTGTAAGGTACTGCACGCAGGAAATAAAAATGTACATTATAAATATCATATGAGAGATACTGAAATTGGGGAAGGAATCTATGAAAAAGACCTAAGAGTTTTTGTTGACTTTGTAGGCAATGTGGGGAAGCTATAAAAAAGGCTAACAAGATGCTCGGATACATTGTGAAAAGTGTTGAATTTAAATCAAGGGAAGTAATGTTAAAACTGTACAATGCACTAGTAAGACCTCATGTTGAATATTGTGTGCAGTTCTGGTCACCTCACTATAAAAAAGATATTGCTGCTCTAGAAAGAGTGCAAAGAAGAGCGACCAGAATTATTCCAGGCTTAAAAGGCATGTCATATGCAGACTAAAAGAATTGAATCTGTTCAGTCTTGAACAAAGATGACTATGTGGCGACCTAATTCAAGCATTTAAATTTCTAAAAGGTATTGACAGTGTCGACCCAAGGGACTTTTTCAGCTTGAAAAAAGAAACAAGGACCAGGAGTCACAAATGGAGATTAGACAAAGGGGCATTCAGAACAGAAAATAGGAGGCACTTTTTTAGACAGAGAATTGTGAGGGTCTGGAATCAACTCCCCAGTAATGTTGTTGAAGCTGACACCCTGGGATCCTTCAAGAAGCTGCTTGATGAGATTCTGGGATCAATAAGCTACTAACAACCAAACGAGCAAGATGGGCCGAATGGCCTCCTCTCGTTTGTAAACTTTCTTATGTTCTTATGTTCTTATACACATTGTGATGATTGTTGTATGCAAAATTGTATTTTGATAACTGCTGGTATGATATTATGGATTGAAAATATTTGTTTTGTGCCTTACAATGTCATTTGGCACATACATGGTTAAATCTGTAAAGAATAAGTTACAATTTAAAATAACAAATAGTACTTTATAAACAAATATAATTTGTGTTACTCAGGCTCTGAGTAGCTATATATAATAAGGTATGGAGTTGTTCATCTTTTTGTAGGCAACATGAAATGAAGGTTTTATAGAGACAGGAAGGAGCACAGTGGAGTTATTAATAAAAGAGACTTTTCTTAAGTTACCTTTTAAAAAGATATTTGATGGACAGCCTTATCCAAGGCGTGGACAAGATTTCTTTGAAGATCAAAGACACATCTTTTTCTAAGGACAACTGCCAATGAGGTTACATTTTGGGTCAATCCCAAATGATTGGCTGGTGTCTCAGAACACCCATCTCATGCCAATTTTAAAAGACTGAAAATCGAATGATTTCGGGGTCTTGATTTTATCATCCACTCAAGATCTATTTTGGACCTATTCTTTGAGGAATCATCTATATATCTGGAAGCTACAAGAAGATGTGTTGCCTATAGCTATTAGATTTAGAATATCTATTATGTGTTGTCTTTGCTTATCCATGTGTGCTATATAATAAATCTAGTTAAAAATCATTATTTCTTAAATTGTGTTTTTTTTTGTTTGAAACAGGGGCACTTTTACAGAGAGTAAACATTCATGATTTAATCAATTAAAATTAAGCAAAAACTGTGAATTACTATTGGAGTAATGTATTGCTGTAGTTTATAGCATAATTGGTGAACTATAGTGACTAAGTTCTTTAATAGTAATTTGTGAGGAAACCACGTTGTGATATGACCTTAGATGTAAAAATGTAAATATACACGACATCACTGAAGAGACGAGCACAGCTTTAAAAGAAAACAGGCATCCAGATCCTCCACATCACATCATTAGAGAAGCATACACATTTCAGTTTCATTCTCTATACAAAATTACAATTTATTGGGAAACTTACTTAAAATAACTATTAAACTTGTCTTTACAAGTTATGCAATTAAAAATTATTCTTAAGCATTTTAACTAGCTTTTAACACAACAATGGTACTATAGCTATAGCTCTAGCTTCCCTTGGTAAGTTTTATGACACCATAGGAGGCCAGACAATCAGACAGCACTGTGGAAGGCGAGCTTCAAAGAGTTAACATAGTTATGGCCTGTGTCTTATCTAATCAGCTTTGAAGATCTGGTTAAGAATGTTCTGGAATCGGTGTTAACAATCCAATCGATTTAAATCGATTCTGGTTCAAATGAAATGTTCTGCAGTCATTAAATGTATGAACATACTGTGGAATAAATGTATGAACATACTGTGAAAATGCAGAACTACTGTGGGTCTTTTTCCCCCACTCCGATCCTTTGCTAACCAAATATCCTGGAGTCCCTAAATATAAAATCATGTTTAAATATAGTTATGTGGAGCTCAGTACTGCAGATTTCCCATAAAGAGTTTAGGATCCACTCCAATTAAAGAGTGTGAGTAGAGCCACCCAATTGTATGTGGGGCAGGGGAGAGGACAGGGTAGTTTTAATATTCAAGGTTGCATTTGCTGCCAAGCAGGTGCCTAATTAAAAATTAACCTCTTGCCTTTTGTGTATTTCAATGGAGTCAAATAAAATGAAAATTTATAAAAGAGACTGCTATATTGAAGTATCTGAATTAGAAATACATGTTATAAAATAATTTACTTTACATGTACAGTGAACTGATTTGTAACCTGTTCTTTACCTGCTGGCAGTAAAAGCAGTGTTGGAAATGACTCATTGGTTTTGGCCAATGTAGCTGGGTTTTTTGATGGTCAGCAATTTAAAAACCATATAGCGATCTTGTTAATATTAACGAACGAAATACCTTTCAGATAATTTTTTTATATATATATATATATATATATATATATATATATATATATATATATATATATATATATATATATATATATATATAACAGAAAATAATTATGCTAGTGTCTCATATTAATCAACACCAAAAAATTGGAAAAAGCAAAGGTTGTCTTAAAACCTGCTTCAACTGGATTTTGTATGAACAGAGAAAAAGGTCAGACTTAGTTCAGTCACTATAATACTATTGCATTCTACTATATTAATGGTAGCCTATATTTAGATGAAAATAACTGGACCTTCAGCTAAAAGCTTAAACTTCATAACAGATAAATAGAACAAAATCAAACTATTGAAGTATCTTAATTGAGAATACATGTTGTAGTCACTTAAAGGTAAACTGTTGAAAGAACAAATTAAAAGTTTATTATAACAGAGGCCTAACATTGACAATGTACTAAACAAACTTCATAACAGATAAATAGAACAAAATCAAACTATTGAAGTATCTTAATTGAGAATACATGTTGTAGTCACTTAAAGGTAAACTGTTGAAAGAACAAATTAAAAGTTTATTATAACAGAGGCCTAACATTGACAATGTACTAAACAAATTGCTAAGACACAACCTAGATAATGTTCACTTAATTTAATCAATTTAAGAATTAGTTCAGTTTCTGTCTCCAACTAAACAAAAAGTCTTTTTGACATTACAATATCAATTCAACCAAAGAATAAAAATGCTTAGTTTATATAAAGGTTTTACTGCAATAAAAACAGGAACTTGAACGTAAGACAAAGAGCAGAGCGGACTGGAGAATATTATGAGCACGGAGCGGAATATTGTCACCGCTCACATTCTCTGACTCCAACAGGACTGGACCACTGCAGTTCAGAATTGATTTTACTTTGACTTCCCTAGATCATCAATCCCATATAGGAAGAACTGACACCCCAGGAAGGTTAAACTGCATTTTAAAAGAATCTTTCCAGTTATGACTGTTTAAGCCAGGAGGGCAGAGTTACTATTTATTTATTTTAAACAGGCTGCAAGTACATTTTACAGTCTTATCAATGAGAACATATTTTCTCTGGATTTAAACTATATACAGAAAATGTCAAATTATGGCACTGCTTTCTTAAAAAAACTAAGCAGCAGCAAATAAACTGTGATATTGGTAATTTAGCATTGCAATTATTTTAAACCCAGTATTTCTTATTGGCTAACAGTTACAGCGGCGCCACAAACAGAAATGCATACAAGCCTGGGCCTGGTGTGGGATCCAAGCAGCGCTGTGTGTGCACCTCATACCTCATAACTCATACCTCATACTCTGTCTCAAGGGTGACTTTCTGTGTGGAAACTCTTGCCTCCAGCGCCGGATCAAGCTTTGGAGAGACAATGAAATGAGAAATAAAACAATTAATATCTCATAAAAACATGCAACAAAAAGGGCTTTTAACAGAACAAGAGATGGTCATGTTGCCTGCTCTGGGGTTGTTTTAAAACATCAAGTTTTGCAAAGGTAAGAACATGAATGAGTGAATTTACAGATTAAAAATAATTGTGTAAATATACTGGTTTGCACTAAAATCAGTTTAAAATTTCTATACGAGGCTAGGAATGAATATTAAAACTTTGGTAAGGCAAATGAGCGATGGGTGGATGGGCAGATACGTTTAGGCAAAGTTGGAACAAAGAAAGGCTGACGTGACATTGCCTGTTACTGCACTGGTTGTAAAAGCATTTCCGTTGACACTGATAACTGCAAAGTCTGCATTTACTGTACTGTTCACTGCAGTTTTCATTCCTGAGTTCGGCCGTATATTCACTGTACATATCATTGCGTTTTGTCTCATAATGCCTCTGGATGTCGTATTCCTTGAACACAGATATACTTTTCTTACAACTCAAACAGAATACTCTGCCTGTGCTCAGGACAAGGACACACTCCTCACTCCACTTTGTTAAACTTGTGACAACCTGCATCTACTCTCGTTTCTTAGACAGGGTTGAAAAAGCCACTGCAACAGTAAAATAGATCAATTGTACTGCAGCTCACGTGGAAGACACAGAGTGGCGAGAAAGATCTAAAGGTGCATGTGCCATGTGGGCAGTGAAAGAAAGATACAGCCTTACTAATAACTTCAGATTTTACAAGTTAATTAGCCTCTCTGCATGGCTAATCAAATTTGAGGTCTTCCATCAAGACGTGCTTTAATGGTACCTCTTGAGACACATGGTGGCATATCTAGCAGTTAATGTAATAACTCTCACAGGCATAGAGGGATTTCCCAGCAGCTGCAAAGAGTGCTATTCCTTTGATGGAAAGGTTCGTGAAATACCCAGGTCGATTTAGTCAGCGCTACAGCAAGCCCCAAACCTCACCTTTTTCTTTATCTTCTGAGCATCGTATCGAATTTGAGTGAATTCCCGAAGACCGAATGAACCGCCAACTATGAGCAACTGCAATAAAATACAAGCAAGGCATTAACAGGACAGGTAGTGTACATCTCTAGAAACAGTTAGAGGACAGTGCCTTACCCACCATCTAGCATCAATTTGTACACTAGTGAGTAGAGATGTACCAATTCATTGTGTAATTCTTTACATGCATTGTTCGTATCATGATCAGCAAGTTTTTTGCAATAACTGGCAACAGCCTTCGCACTCAGTTTACTAACTTTTGCAAGTTATCGTAAATATCAACTTCAAAATCGACACTCCAGCATGTTGAGGTAAACATATCATTTTGACAGCATTCTTGTAAAGTGTTAACAAGCATATTTGCGTCTGTCTTGCAGCTCATTCCCTCTGTAAAAATGCATGTCCCGTTCACCAACAAATCTAGCAGCCGTGTAGCTTGGCCAAGAATAAGCTCAGAGTCCACATGAACGGAACCTGCAGGGTAAACGTCAATTGCGAGAACTTCCTGGGCATGTATGTACTTGAAGCTTTTTTATTTCCACCTGTTGCGATGGTTATAATTGAAGGTAGTGCAGAAGCCAGTGTTTTTATAAAAGTATAAAGCAATTCTATGCAGACCACCAGTTAAGCATGCAGTTTATCTATGATAGTAACTGACTGACGGGGCTGCAGTTATGATAGGATCTCAGACAGGATTCATAAAAGTAAAAGTATGTTTCACAAAAATTCTGTATTTATTTCATTAAAAAAAATTAGAGAATTATTCAGAATTAGAGGCAGCACCAGAATAAATGTCTTCCATACGTTTACATTTTACAGCAAATTGTAAAATTGTTGAGATACTTGTGTTGGAATGTTTCAAAAAGGTATAATATAACAAAAATAATAAACTAAACAGTTGATGCATGGCTGTGGCAAAGTGCCCGCCCCTGTGTGTATTTTGTGTTATATGTTGTATGTTAATGTTGGTGTATAGTCATTGTACACGGGATATAAACGGGTCTGTGTAACATGAGTGTTTAAAATGTATATTTGTACTTAGACACGAGGATTGCACAGCACTTCACATGCAAGTAAAAAGTAACAATATGTGAGCACGGGGAATTGCACTTTATTAATTCACGTGCAGTTGTACCGCGACTCCAATTGAATGATTGAGTAGCAGTCGAGTCTCGGTATAGCTGCATAAATGCAACATGATTTCACCCACTCGGGGTTGTGTTCGTTGACGGGATTGGAGACGGAGGTAATTGTAAAAGTATTAAGTAAAACAGAAGCTCACCGTGTTTTGTTTAGTGTTAGTCCGTTTTGTTTGTCACTTTGTTTTGGCGAATGTGCCGTGTCCTGTGTTTTTGTTTGACTTACAACCATTTCTTTTCTGACTGTCTGTTCATTTATTAAATGCTGAGCGAGACCATTCGCTCAGCTCCACCAAACTCCACCTCTCTCTCTGTTTATTTCCTGGTTCCTGTTTCTAGTCTGATGTCCCCCACTCCGGCCGTCTTTGTGACACGTGGTGTCAGAACCGGGACTACCAGCGCCTCCTAGACGCAGACCAGAGTAGGGAAAAAAAAAAAAAAGGACGGTTGTTTTTTTTTGTGTGGGGAAAAAACAAAAAAAAAACTGTTTTTGGATTACAAAAAAAAAAAAAAAAAATAATAATAATAATAAAGAAATGGGGAGAAGCGGGAGAGGAAAGCAGCAGCAATGACTGCCGGAGGAGAAGGAGGAGGAAATAGAGCCCAGGTGGGAGGAAACAGAGCCTTTCCCATCCTCTGAGGAGATGCTGGACTGGGTGTCGGACCCAGAGTGGAGCAGGGAGGACCTCCCACTGGTTGTTGACCTGCTGTGGGCCAGAGATGGGGTACGTTGGAAACGCTGGGAACAACATTTCTACCCAGTGCCCTTCGTGAGCCCGGCAGCCGTGGTGATCAACTACTTGGCTGCCGATATGGGACTGCCCAAGCAGGATGCATTCCAAGTGGGAGGAGCCACGCCCACCTGCATTCTCATTGGGCTGAAGGGAGACTACTTGCAGCTCCCATCTCCACCAACAGAGGAAGAATGCCTTCTGGTTTTGCCTCCAGAGCCAGAGGGAGAGGAGCCGTTGCTGCCGTCTCCAGCGTCAGAGGGAGAGGTCCCATTGCTGTCTCCAGAGCAGGAGGGAGAGCCGCACCTGTCCCCTGCAAGTGAGGGAGAGCTGCACCAGTCCATTGTAACAAGGGTAGTTAGTGTACACTAAAAGTGTTAGTACGTTTTGTTTGTGATACACAAACAAAACGTACTAACACTAAACGTTTCGTTTAGTGTTAGTACATTTTGTTTGTCTATTTATTTTGGCCTAATGTGCCATGTGCTGTTTTTTTTTGTTTAAACCTTTTATTTTGTTCACTTATTAAACCGCAGCACCTCAATTCACATTTCACCTGGCAGTACTGTGTGTTTCTTCCGGGACAAACAGTAAACAAACAAAACGTACTAACACTAAATGAAACAGACACTAAGAAACAGGACAACCAGTAAACAAACAAAACGTACTAACACTATACAAAACAGACACTAAAAAACGGGACAAACAGTAAACAAACAAAACGTACTAACAATAAACGAAACAGACACTAAGAAACGGGACAAACAGTAAACAAACAAAACGTACTAACACTAAACGAAACAGACACTAAACAAACAAAACGTACTAACACTAAACGAAACAGGGCACGAACACTAAACACAAGACAAGTACGGTGCTGATGCTTCCAGCATTATTATTATTATTATTATTATTATTATTATTATTATCCTCCTCACTCTCTCACGTTCCTTCGCCCTGAACACACAACCCTGAGTGAGTAAAATGTGCAACTATATATACTGTTGTGCCAAGATTCAATTACTAATTAATTATTCACTTGAATCCCAGCACGTGAACTAATTTGTGCAACCCCGTGCTCACATACTATTAATTACTTACATGAAGTGCAATCCCCGTGCCTAAATACAACTATATATTTTAAATCATGCATGCTACACAGGCCCATTTATAACCCGTGCACCAATACCTATACACCAACATTAACACACCATACGCAACATAGAACACAAAATACACACAGAGGTGGGGCACATTGCCACAAGCATATAAAAAGCTTGCGTCAAATCCTGGTGGCAACGTCTCCAATTTATTTAACCACCTTGTGAGGCGAGAGTGTATTAAATGGAATGTCCAGACAGTAATTTATGTGTACAGAAATAAAATAATTTATTTTTATTTTCTATACACAACAAAAGGATTAAATAACAAACGAAAAACAAAATGGTGTGAGGGAAGGAGTGCAGGGGTGGAATCCAAAACAAACTGTGATGACTCGTCTTTAATTTGTCTTCGTGGTGACCATACATAAACAAAAAAAAGACAAAAGAAATGTTAGTGTTTCAAAAAAATCCCGCTGCACAAAACCAGACTCTCCCTTCACCCGTTACTCCTCCTACTTTACTTTCGGACCAACCCCGAACACAGTAGTACGTTCCCTTTAGTATGTAATGTCCCGCCTCTGTAGTCAGTGGAACACCAATCCCCAACCGACACGTGTCCTTCTCCTTCACTTGACTCCAGTGGCTGGAAGTTACATACTCGTACTTCCGCCCCTCACCAAGGTGCCGCCCCTCAAAGATGACTTTTGCCATGGTCACGAGATCTTGGTAAGGGAAGTCCCGAGTTGGTTTGATGCCATCTACTGTCGGGAGGCTGAATCACAGACCGAAAACCCTTTGACTCATCACACACCTCCTGATCGACACCCCCAACTTCACATTGAAACAAAGAAACAATTTCAATCCAAGTCACGTACCGCTGCTCCCTGCTGAGTTTTAGTTTTCTTATTTGAACATACACCAGTTATTTTAAACAGTGTCAGGTGCTCACCCACACTCCTCTTGTCACACTGACGATATCGGTAGTATAAACACAGGCCTATCTGCTGACTGAGTAAATGCAGTTGTATATTATGAAGTTATACATCATTACACAGTAATACTGGCTAATCAACTGTAGAAATACAAGGCTTGTTGTTCTGGTATACAACAGCTACCTGTGCTATGCTTTCACACACTGTACGACACAATTCACATGCATGGGGCACGGCCATGACCTGTGTAACGTCAGAAAGCAGTACGTTATCACATTGGAAGTGGTACTCTGTCAGATTTTGGTACATGTGCAATCAATTGCGATCATACGTACATTTACCATTAATTATACACAATTTTTTGTAAACAAACTGGAAACAGAACAAGACAAAATGACAAGTCCACCACAAAGTTGCACAAGTAACAAAATGTACAAGACCCAATGTATTGCATATTATAGATATTTGCATACTATTTTCTTAATAGTGGAAAACAATTATAAATTACATTAATAGCGACATAAAAGATTGGAATATATGAATTTAAAAAGATTAAAAGACTGAAAATAGCATAACGTACCACATATGAATGGGCACTTCCCTGCTTTCTTAGCAGTTGTTAGGCACGAGCAAGCGCAGTGCACTGCTACCACTTTTGACTGCGTACCTGAAAATAACACGACACCAGGGTAGTGCTGTGGCAAAGTGCTGAGTGAATACAGGTGAGTGCAGAGCAGATTAATCACGCAGACAACTGCTTTCAGATGCAAGGGTGTTTTATTTAATGAATGATAATGTCCAGAGCCCGAAGGCAAACACTAGTAAACAATAAATGTTGGAGTGACACAGCGGCTTGTATCGCTTGTAATTGTAATCCCCGGATTTGACCCGCAACCAAAAGTCCAGGTTTTACAAACACCAACACTAAACACAAACAAGACAGTGAAGTGATATTACGTGCTAGTGGTGCAATTTACAGTTCTCCGTGAAATGCTGGGGTGAAAGTGATGCCCTGGTCGATGCTGGCTTGCGCTACAGCTCTGGATCGTGTTACTCGTAGTTTATTGAGACAAACAACAGTTACAGCCGACTCTAACAAACACAAGACAAACACTCTCGGGTTTCAGTATTACACGGTATTCCTTCAAGGTCAAATCCAACCATTTACAAAGGAAGAGATTACTGTGCTACACCCCTATTTATACCCTCCCTCATGACCCCTTCTCCAATCCGCGGATGCCGTGCCATTTCCCGTTCGGGTTATTAAGTTCGGGTACCGTAGCTCAGTCCCTTTTCTAGCCTCCCGACTTCCACCTATCCACGGGAATAAAGTGTCAGGGTACTCTGTTCCCTTTATCTAGTGCCCTCACAGGTCAGGAGGGAGATCTAACACCAAGCATCTGTCACAAGTATGCTCATAAAACTCACACACTGAGGAGTGTCTTTAGTGTACGTTCAAGACACTCTACTAGTCACTTTCAAAACAACACACTATGTACTTTCAAAACACCTTTGCAACACTCTTGAGTACATTAAGTTCAAAGCATTTACGTTGCTTTTTACAGTTATGGTATTACATTTGCATTTTCCCCAATCGTTTATTCAGCTAAAGCTAACTGAATTAACCAACATAATAATTTCCTAATAAAAACTGTAACTGTACTGTCTATCAAAATACGGAGAGTTGAAACACAAAGCAAAAAAAATAAAAAAATAAGAAAATGAACTATATACACATTAAAGAAAAAGCGTATTGGGTTATTTTGCTCGAAAAACAATAATTCGAGGGATATGCATGTTTTGAATATGTTATCTTCTTTAATAAAACTTTTTTAATGAAGAAAAAATAATATGTTTAATTAACTCTTTGCTGTCCATTTAGTTAGAGCTTTTCAGACGTGTCAGGTCCAATTTATTTTCACAAGCGCGGTTTATTTTACATGCACTGTTTAAAATATTTTTTTTGTCAGAGTAAAACAGGTTTAAAAGGCATTGAATCGCAAAAAGACACTCAGTACTGTAACTCCAGCCAAGCCCCACCCCTTGTTCGCTGTATTTTTCACATACCTCTTTATGGTCGTGCATACTGATAAATCCTCTCCTGATCACTCGTTTTATCGCCAAACTCCTCAATAATGCGTTCCAAGTCATTATTTTATTATTATATAAATTCTCAAAAAGCTCTGCAAATGTCCATGATATTTTTTGAGCGCTGGATGCAGAAGCAGCTACCTCCTTCCTTTGTTATGTCTGTGTTGTCTCTGTAATGCATGGGGCTATGAAATACGCCCTTTTTTTCGGTTTCATTTGGTTCGTATCAGTCTCACTCGGCCATTGAAAGGTTTTCTCAGCTTTGGACATCAGACTGGAAAGGGAAAATTCTAATGTCGGACCTGGTCCGACACAGGACCACACAGGGTTAATATTATAACAAACACTACTTATTATAAACATACTAAAGTGTAACACCTGTACATACTCATAGAACATGTCTATTCTGGGGCTCACCTTTGTTTTTGTTTTTTGTGTTTGTACATTAATTGGGCATTTGTAATGAAAAACGCTGACATTATTTCCTCCACTGTTCCCTTTAAGTGTATCTGGGCATTTCCTTTTTGATAAATAACAGAATATTTCTTGAAAGTTGGGCTCCCTTTTTCTAACAGGTCTACCCATCGTGTTGAAACTCTCCACATGTGGTTGGATTGTGATGTTACACTGTGACAGAGATTGAATGATGTTTGGTGTTAGATCTCCCTCCCGACCCGAGAGGGTACTAGATAAAGGGAGCAGAATACCCTGGATAAAAGGCATTACACTTTATTCCCGTGGGTAGGTGGAAGTCGGCCGGCTAGAAAAGGGACTGAGCTACGGTACCCGAACTCAATGACCCAAATGGGAAACGGCGTGGCATCCGGGGATTGGAGAAGCGGATGCGCTCGTTAACCAAGGGGTCATGAGCGAGGATATAAAATAGGGGGGTAGCAAAGTAATCTGTTCTTTTGTAAATGGTTAAATAAACAACCTAAAAGAACTTCCTGCATTTAAAAGAAACCGTGAGTGTTCTGTTAGTCTGTCTTGTAAACATTGTTTGTTTCGTCTGTTTTCAAGATTACCAGCACGACCCGGAGCTGCAGCCGCAGGCCAGCATTAAACCCGGACACCAGCACTTCACCTTCCACTAGGAAGCACTTAATTCATGCACCGTAGGAACAGAATAAGATCAGAAATTAATTAGCCACTGCCAGATATTTCAGTGTGATGTTGGATAAAACTCCTGATGTTGCTGGTAGGGAACAAGTAGCGGTTGCTTTACAGCAAGTACAACAGCTGAACAACTTTTTCATATTTTCTGGCTAACATGAACCTGTCTTTTGACAAGCTAAGAGGGCAGTACTGCGATGGGGCAAAAAACGTAAACAGCCATGTATCAGAGTGTGGCAAAGTGGGTGCTGATTGTGAACAGGTGCAGAGGTGATGCAGTGCAGGAATAATCACAGACAGACAATTGTAATCCAGTTTGGAAAAGAGACTTTATTATTTTTGTAACTCCAGGTCTGGCGATCAAACAGTAGGCTCTGGCTATACACACCAATGTGTAAAGCACGGAGAAAAAAGACAGGGATTGCAGCCCAAATAATAAACACACATTACCTGCCCCACAATCATACTCGACACGGTCACCAATCCGGGTGCGTGCAGTAGTGCTCTTGGTGGGTGATAACAATTATTAATAGTGACTGTGGTGAAGTGCTGATCCGGCTTTGTGCTGGCCTAAGGCAACAGCTCCGGATACATGTTAGCCGCCTTGTGGTTTACAAACACAACTACTAATAGACACAAACAAACAAAACACTCACAAATATTCTTTATACACAGGTTTATCTGTGTCTCTCACAGTTCTTTTAGTCTTAATACAAAAACCACGTGAAGGAGTAGATTGCGATTCTCTGGCCCCTTTTATACTGTCACACATGACCCCTTGGTAGATGCTAAGTCGTTTCCCTTCCGGGTCAAAATATGTTCTTGCAACGAAGTCTCGCCTTCTTCCAGACTGACCGACTTCCCGACCCTGGGAAAGAACTGTCAGACCAGCCCGTCCAATGAACTCTATTTTCGCTGCTTAGCACCCTTGGGAGGGAGATTTACAACCACGATTCATTATACTTCTGTCACACAGACGCATTGTCTAAATATGGTTGACACTGTGAGCGCTAATACCACGTCCAAAACCTGTACACATTCATCCATGTTAGCAAGCACCACAGCACTGTTTTTAAAAAAATACAGAAGGACATCATGGCCCACGCAGAAGGGTCTTCAAGTGTGCATGGCAGTGAATACAGCGGTTGGGAAAGATGTCTTCAGGCTCTTCACAAAGCGCATTGGTATTCACACTGCCGAGCTCTGCATATTACAGATGAACAGTTTTCTGTTATTCGAGAAGCCTTACAAAATATTCAGCATAATGCCACTAAAGCAAGTGAATCAGCAGAGGCAAAAGTCCTTATGATTCAGATGTATTTAGAATTTACAATCTGCCTTCTGGTATTTTTGGATGGGTTAAACAGCGTGAATTATTGTAGCATTTTTTGCAGAGGGAGGACATGGATTTTGCCAGTGCTGTAGAGAGCTGTTAAGTGTTCTGCAAAGCCTGAGAACAGATGAAAAGTTCCATGAGTACTATTTAAAAGCTGAACATTTGGCAAATAAATTGGATCTACATATGACAACATTTAGGAAAAGGTTGTTTGTACGCCACGTGAAGCCCAATTAACACGCTCGGGAATCGGACAATGCTATTTATAAAATAGCTTGGATAAATTAAGTGCTGCGATTGGCTGAACAAGCTCACATGACCGTGCAGTAATTATTGTCTTACCGCATGGCTATGACATCATAGACCAACTTACTTACCTGATCTATTAATATTACTACGCCTTAATAGTAACAATTATCTAAACAGTGTTTCTGTAGGTAAAAATGTCAACATACAACTGAAACAGCATTTAAATTAACATTTTTCATCTCTGTCACTAATAATTACAGAAAAATTGGCAAACATACTGTGGTATTTATTTAGTCAGGGAACAGAACAAAGAAAATTATGAGGCTAGCAGTAGCAGCAACACTATTCAAAAGCCATCTCAGAAATCACCAAGCAAGTCTCACTCAGAATGTATATATCTGCAGCCGCTGCATCTACTTATAAAACTAAATATTGCCTTATAAAACTGACTAGCGAGTATGCAGTGTTTAAACTCGACACAACATATACATCTCACCACTATGCTCCGATTTCAGAAACATATTTAAAACAAAATTAAAATCTCTCCTGCTCTTTGCTGACACAGTCTTTGGATTTTTAAACCAGGTCGGGTTCAGTATAGAATTCTATTGTGTTCGCTGCGGACGGGAAGGACTGGGGCACTGCCAAAGTGACACGGAAGTCGTTTAGTCCACATATCACCTAATGCTGGTTTACAATCTATGAAAATTATGCTGGTTACTGGCCATTGGTGTGAAAACAGCCTCAGAAATTATTGGTCAGCTTCTCTTGAAGATCACAAAGCCTGAGTAGGATCACTTCCTACTAAAAAAAAACAAAACAACTCTGAAGCCCCTCCCTCGAGTGCCAGTGCAGTGTTTGGCTCTTCCAATATTCAATGTAACGTTTATGGCAAATTAAAAAAGTACAAAATATATGTTACAATCAAAGTCTCCAGGGACTATTTTTTCTCAGTGGAATGATACATAATATATTTCTTATTTTTTTCCTTAAATATTTAGCCATTTTATAAGGGAAATAACCCACTCCAGGATGTGCAGCAAGACAATTACCTGGAGTGGGTTATTTCTTATATCTTTGCCAGAACTCGTGAACGTCTCTAAAGAGCTATTGTATTTACTATTGTATCCTGACGTATTCGACCTCGTGTTTTGTTTTGTTTTTCTCTTCAATTCACTGATGTTGTACCAACTCTGAAGCCTTTAAAATAACACAGTACATAATAACAGAATAATAGTTTAAAAATTAAACCTTGGCGTATTTCTTTCCGATGATAACTCATTTTATTTATCGCTGTCATCTCAACATGTTAAATGTAGAAAACTCCTGTTATAAATATAGATCTGCTACTAGTATTACCATTTAAACGTGATCACTTACACAAAATCAGAATGATCAAACAAATAATCCATAAGATTGTTTTTATTTTTGAATGGCGCTTACACAATCTAACAATTACTCAGCTAATAACTATTTTGTTAAGCACACCGATACAGTTTTGTACTTAAAAAAAAACAAAAAAAACAAAAAAAAAAGGTAATACAATTCTAAAACGCCTTAACAATTTTACTGTTTCCGAAGGCTGTTTTTGCTCTGTACTTGTTTCCTCGGAATATGCACGCCTTGTATAGTTGGTTTTGATTGCGAAGCATCTCATGGTAGTTTTTATGTTTGGTACCTTTCCTTTTTTAAAGCAACTGGAAGCTGCCGCGTATCACAGTCTATGGTAATCCTGTGATACTCCTGTAGTAATTTTAAATGCAACAAGAATTATCAAAGGATTTTTATAACAGCTAACAGTACAACAGGCATTTCATTAAAAGCAGCAGTTACTATTTTGCCTTTTAACGTTGCTACTCAATGCTATATATTTATTACACCACATTTTGAATGCACTGCATTTCACAGCTCACTTGCTGGAATTTGTTATAATGAGTACCATTTTTATAAGCTTTATAAGTGTTTAGTAAATTTAAACTAAAATTTAAACATTCGCCGTTTAGTCGTGCTTGAATGACTCATGGCAGAATGTCCTCGCGGAGTCAGACAGGTTGTGTGCTCGTGCTGAGTCTGGCTGCAGATTATTCTTAACCGTCATTTGTCAGGTGATAGAGAAATGTGAAGTATGTCTTGCTTGTCTTCTTTGAAGAAGGGACAGTGGAAATTGGAGTCACAGATTTTATCGGTCCCAGAGATGAAACAGATGAAACATTTTAACAACGTCAACTGGGACTTCGAGAGAGAGGTTTTGGTGAATTTGCCAGCAAAAAAACAAAACAAAAACAAATACATGGCCAGACTTCTATATTTCTCAGATTTGAAAGCGCTTTACTATAAAATAGCAAACTCTAAATAACCTAAATATGTCTTTAGGTTTTGTTATTGGATATTGTAACATTGATGTTGATTTGTATGAGATATTGGTCCATGGTTGCATGCTGATAATATCTGCCAAGTGTCAGATTAATCACTTCAATGGTGCCAAAGAATAAAATTTCGGGAGGTTTCAAGAAGAAATGCGTCACACAGCCATTTCGGTTTAACACCAGTTTCTTAAAAGTCAGTTGTATTGCTACAGTGTCAAGGAAGATGCTTGTGAAGTTTCGCGTTAGTCAAGTAAACCTTTTGTCAACTAAATTACAAACAGTTTTCAAATAGCAGCAGTTTGTTGTTAGGGGCGCATTTCGATAAGATTAATGGCAGCCATTTTGACATTAAAATTTATCACAGCAACTTCTGCTTTGCAAACTTGATGCAGGTTTGGATGCTGATGATACATGCCAAGTTTCAGATCAATCACTTCACCGCTTCCCAAGAGGAAGATTTTGAAAGGTTTTATAGAAAAATGCGTCACGGTGACAATTGCAAGGAAGCAGAAGCAAAATTTTTTCAGCATCAGACAGCCAAAGTATCCAACTTTTTACCTGCCAAGTCAGAACCTGATCAGTCACACTTTGGCTTGGAAGCCTAATAATAAAAATTAAAAAAAAACATTAAAAAAAAAAAAAAAAAACTTTAACAATAACAAAAAACTAAGAAAAAAAAGCTGAAAAGACACAGGTAAAGACATGTTTGTGTGTGTGCTTGTAGAAGTACCTATCTGTTTGTTTATTTCACATCTCAAAGTTTGTAACATGTTTTCTACATCGCAATTCCATGAACATTAACAGTTTTTACATTTGCAACACTAGTTTCTTATTTAGGAATACAGCTGTATTATTAAAATAACATCAGGTTATTACCATAACCCTGGTTCCCTGAAAGAGAATGACAACCATTACCGAATGGGAAGAGCCACTCTGACCGTCAGTCTCTGAGCAAATATACAAAAGATGCCCTATCAGGGCCTTGCTGTGAGGGGGAAGTCCCGTCCACCTCTGGCTGAAGAGGGACGTTTACAGTTGCACATCGCCATTTTCTTTCGAAATCAGAGGTCAGCTGGGCCACGACCTCGAAGGGTAATGGTTGCCATTCTCTTTCAGGGAACCAGGATTATGGTAATAACCTAACGTTCCCTTTCAATTCGAATGACAACCATTACCGAATGGGAAAGCTGTACCAAAGCTGTCGTAGCTCCAGATTACCGAAAATACAGCCCCACAGCAATAGCAACAGAGCCCACATGACGCCTAGGGGCATGCCGCCTGCCAAACTCTAGAGCCCAGAGAGGGTCTCGTTCGGTTTGTCATATCAAGGCGGTAAAAACGCACAAATGTCTGACTACCTGTCCATGTAGCAGCATTCTCATCTAAGGAGGCACCATGAAGGAAAGCCCACAAAGTTGACTGGCCCCTGGTAGAATGTGCCGTAATGTCCCCCGGTAACGAGCAGTCAGTGTGTTCATATCCCAAGCGTATCACATCTGTCACCCAGTGCGCTAGACGTTGCTTTGATAGGGCCTGACCTCTAGAGCGGGACGCATCTCTGTCTCCAGGACGGCTGATTCGTTGATATGGAATGAGGGTACCAACTTTGGCAAAAAGGATGGATTTGTTCTTACTGCGAGTCATTTCCAGTGAAAGCCATACATGTGTCATCGATGGACAGCGCATGAAGCTCACTTACTCGTCTGGCAGATGTAATGGCTATTAAAAATGCCATTTTTAATGAAACAGGGTGCAGTTCTGCTGACGCCATGGGCTAAAATGGGGGACCCATGAGGGCCCGCAGTACCAGTTCTAGATTCCACTTGGGGACCATACTTTTCATGGGAGGACGAAGCCTCCGAGCCCCTTTAAGAAATTGTACCGCCAGGAAATGTGCCCCAGGGGACACTGAGTCCATTTTGTCATGGCACACTGATATTGCTGCCAGGTATACCTTCAAAGTGGACGCTAATTTTCCTGCGTCAAACAGGTGTTGTAAGAAGGTTAATATCGTCTCAATCGGGCAAGTCACCGGATCGTGACCTTCGGCAAGCACCAGTCTTAGAAAAAAAACTTTCCATTTATATGAGTACTGGGCTCTAGTGCTCGGCGCTCTAGCAGACTGTAGTGTTTCTACTACTGCATCTGGCAAACCTCGTTCCGTTCAATGGCCAGACCCTGAGTTGGAGCTGGGCTGGGTTCGAGTGCCATAATAGCCTTTCTGCTTGGCTCAGGAGGTCCTTGCGTAGCGGGAGCCGCTACTGCTGACCCGACATGTCGGATAGGAGAGCAAACTAGGGAAATCTCGGCCATCTGGGTGCAACCAGCAGAACCTGTGCTCTCTCCACCCTGATCCTCTCTAGTGTCAGTGGTATTAATGGTAGCGGAAGGAAAGCATACAAGAGCCCCTGTGGCCAGGGGTGAGCTAGCGCATCTACTCCCAGGGGACCCCCCCCCGTCTTGTGCTCTATGGAGAACCATAGGGGGCAATGAGGTCGACTCGTGCCGGTCGAAACCTCTCCGAAATCTGCTCCACCACTTGAGGATGCAGCTTCCACTCTGTGCTGTCTGCAGCTCCTCTGGATAAGAGGTCTGCTGCCTTGTTGTCCACACTGGGGAGGTGAATTGCCCTGACAGAACGCAAGTTTCTGTGCGTCCAGGACAGGAGTCTGTGCACTGCGTGGTGAAGGCCCGGTGAGCGCAGGCCACCTTGGCGATTTATGTAGGCTACCACTGTGGTGTTGTCCGTCCGGACCAGCACATGTTTGTGCGCTAGTTGCTGGCGAAAATGTAACATGCCAGGCTCACTGCTTGCAGCTCTTGTGCATTTATGTGTGCTTGCTGCCAATGTCCCTTCCACTGACTTCTTATTCCTCTCCCGTTCCAGACCACTCACCAGCCCAGACTGGAGGTGTCTGTAGTGATCACTTCCCTTCTGTAAGGGGATCCGAAGCACAGATTCCAGGGACGGAGCCACCAGTCCAGTGTCTTCCAGCATTGTCTGGACACTCGCACCAGCCGGTACCGATCTTGGACTGGGTGCACCTTTAACGTATTCACCCAGGCCTGAAGCGGGTGCATTCTCAGCAGCCCTAGTGGAAGGATTCTCGAGACGGCTGCTATCAGCCCCAACAACCTTTGATATCGTTTGACTTGTAGGAGAGCGTCCTCTCTGAATAGGGAGAGTGTGGTCTCCAATGACCGAATCCTGTCTTCCAACAGTTGCTCTTCTGTTGACGTACTGAGAGCCCCAACTTCACCACATGATCTATGACCTGTTTTGTGTGAGCCTCTGCGCGCGCTTTTGACTGCGCGCAAATCAACCAATCATCCAGATAGTTTAGGATCCGAATATCCTGCAGCCTGAGTGCAGCCAGTGCTGCATCCATGCACTTTGAAAATGTGTGGGGTGCCAGCGAGAGGCCAAATGGCAGCATGCAGAATTCGTACGCGTACGCGACGCACAGATATTTTCTGTGTGCGGGACAGATCGGGACGTGAAAGTAGGTGTCTTGCAGGTCAATCAATGTGAACCAGTCGCCCAGTTGGACGGACTGGAGGATACGCTGTGCTGTCAACATGTTGAACTTTCTCTGTTTGAGGAACAAGTTGAGGACCATGAGGTCCATAATTGGTCTAAAACCGCCTTCCCTTTTGGGCAACAGGAAGTACCTGGAGTAAAAGCCGCTGAGCGCATCTCTTGGACTTACCAATCGTACAGCGTTCTTCCTTCGAAGATTGGCGATCTCCTGTTGAAGGAGTGTCGCCCTTGCTAGTTCAACGGTGGTGAGGAGCCCATCCTTGAAGGGTGGCGGACTTATGCGGAATTGCAAAGTGTATCCGTGTCTCACTGTCGATAGCACCCAGGAGTCCAGCCTTGCCATGGGTCATTGCCGTTGATCAGTCCGGTTGTGGGGGGGTTTGGTGGCAGCCGGGGCCCCTCTGAGGCGGTCTCCCTTGGGCTTGGGAGGGGGTGGGTCTTTCTTAGGCCCTGGCCTTGGTCTCCGGCCAGAGAACCGGTTATCCCTGACCCGCGGTGGTCCCCTGCCGCTGGGCCTGCCTCTGCCTGCTTGTCTATTCTGGGGTGGAGGGCAATGTTCAGACCCTTTCACCCTGGCAGACTGCCCATGCCACCTTGGGCGCTGACGGTAAGCCGGAAGGTGCGAAAACTTGGAGCTGACCTCCGTGGCCTTGTGGGACCTCTCAAGGCTTACGTCAATGGTCGCCCCAAAAGTCTGCCCCGGTGTAATGGGGGCGTCCAGTAGTGCCACCTTCTCAATCTCTATGACCTTGGCTTGTGTCAGCCACAAATGCCGGCAGGCGGCCACCAGCGTCGCCAATGACCTCCCTGATGCCTGACCTAACACATCTATTAGGTTGGTCATTGCCTTAGTCACCGCCTGGAGCTCCCCCGTGTCTGCCTGTGTAGCCCTGTCACAGAGACTGCCGAAGTGGGCGGCATCAGAACCAGGAAAAGGAATGAACGACAGAGAGGTGTGGTTTGGTGGAGCTGAGCAAATGTTTCGCTCAGCATTTAATAAACAGAACAGAAAATAAAAAGGTTGTACAAACAAACACAAACACAGGACACGGCACACGTCGCCAAAACAAAAAAGACAAACAAAACGGACTAGACAAACAAACACGGTGAGCAGATACTTTAACTATTATTATTATTCTTATGATTACTTTTACCTCCGTCTCCTATCCCGTTCTCCCCTCACCGAACACCCAACCGCGAGTGGGTGAAAACATGCTGTTTTTATGCAGCTGTACCAAGACTCCACTGCTAATCAATCATTCAATTGGAGTCTCGGTACAACTGCACGTGAATTAATAAAGTGCAATTTCCCGTGCTCACATATTATTACTTTTTACTTGCACGTGAAGTGCTGTGCAATCCTCGTGCCTAAATACAAATATACATTTTAAACACTCGTGTTACAGACCCATTTATATCCCATGTACCAATGGCTATACACCAACATTTAACAAACCACATGCAACATAACAGGTAATATGCACAAGGGTGGGCACTTTGTCACAAGCCCTCACCTGCAGCCTCTCTGCCAACTGATTCTGGTAGAGCACCAGTATGGACATGGCATTTGCTGCTCAGGCCAACAGCGCTGCCGATGCGTAAGCTTTTTTGAGCATTGCATCTCTGCAAGGCTTGGACGGACAGGTTGCGTCTTTATCCCCCTTGGTGAAGGTGGATCCTTGCACCAAAACTGTGACTGTGTCCCTGACAGTGGGGAATATGCCTAGGCCCACTTCTTGGGCTCCTGCAGTAAGAAGCAGAGACTCTGGTGTTCTGGAGACTGAGGGTGCAGACGCTTGGTTGCTCCAGGAGGAGCGTAACAGTTCCAGGAAGTCCTGGCTTAGGGGAAGGGCATGCTGTGGGTCCCCTTTCTGCTGGTGGAAGCAGTTCCCCTTTCGCTCCTGTTCTGCCGGCCAGGGAACGTCCGTGGCTGCAGCTGCATGCTGCATTAGGGCCCGAAACTCTTCCATCTGCAGCACATGTGGCAAGGGCATTACGGAGCCTCCCACCATGGCCTGCCCGATGGAGGCGGCTGGGTCAGAGATGTCCGATCTGGACGCAGACAAGGATAACTCGCCTGAGCTAGGGGGTCTAGGCAGAGGGAATGGGGAATGAGACTGTGGGGGCTGGAGCTGCCCGGAGGTAGGGGGCAGCCTGCCCTGAGATTTCAATAGGGTCTCCAGCATGGTCTGCTCTGCCTTTACAGTCTCTGCCAGCTCCACGAAGTGCCGCTCAGCCGAGCGTGGGTGCCTTTGAGGCGTCTGTGACAGTGCACGTCTGCGCCTGCGTGGAGAAGGGGAGCAGTGTCTGAGCCGTGACCATCTGTCCCTTGGGAAAGGGGAGCAGTGCTTGCGCAGCGACCGCCTATCCCCTGGTGACTATCTCGCCTCCCTTGAGAGGTGTCTGTACCAGTGGTGCGGTAGGGGAGGGTGACCCACATGAGTGCGAGAGCTCCCTGGTCACTGTAGCAGGGGGTGTCCTGGATGACCTCTGTGCAGGCTCTTGGACCACTGATCTCATTCTCCCCTGGTTGGAGGAGAAAGACTCTGCTGGGGCGCGCACTGTCGGCGCTGAGGTCGAAGTCAAGATGCGTGCGGTCGGTGCCGAGTGGGCGGAGCCGAGTCGATTGGCACTGATGTCGATGCCGACGTGTAGCGCGGTCGGTGCCGGGCTGCAGATGGCCTTGAAGCTATTCCCAGGTGCCGAATCAATCGGAGCCGGAAACGGCGCTAGGCCCGAGCTGTTTTTTTCTCTTTGGTCGCTGTGGCCAATTAAATCGCCATAGAGGACGACGACACGAGCCTGCGGGGTCTGCTTACAGCACCACAGCAGCTCTCACACGGTGTAACAACTACACGAGGCCTCGTGTAGTGAAAAGAGCAATAGCCGCTCGCTAATCTCTTCAGAGAGGTCGAAACCAGCTCTAGCCAGAAAACTGGCCCGAGAATAAAGAAAGGGCACTCTTTTAGACACACTTGAGCGCAATTTTTACAGTGAATTAATCTTTAATTTGTGGATAAATCCAAGAAATTAGCCAAATTCGGTACGTAAAAGCAAAAGCAATGTACGACCTGTTTCAGAGAGATGAGAGAGAAAATGGCGATGTGCTACTGTGAGGACGTCCCTCTTCAGCAGGAGGTGGGCGGGACTTCCCCCTCACAGCAGGGACCTGATAGGGCAGCTTTTGTATATTTGCTCCGAGATTGACGGTCAGAGAGGCTCTTCCCATTTGGTAATGGTTGTCATTCGAATTGAAAGGGAACTGTACATACAATAACAGCTTTATTTTTTAATACATGTTTTAGGCTGTAACCCCGATGGGGAAAGATGATCTATTGAAACGGAAACAGAAGTTGGAGAAATGTCAGAATCAAAAAAGAAGACTTTCACTCTCAACTGGAGATATGCAAAGAAGTGCCGTATAGCTGAAAGCAAGAACATATTGTAAAAGCTCTCAAGAAGAAAATGTTATACATAAAAGTATGACTCGGTTCGAAAAGCAAAATACATTGTCATAAGGAGAAAATATTTCTACCATACTAATTTAAAAACATTTTCTGTCACTCACAAGCCCGCAAAGGCACCCCGTGAAATATACATATTACAGAGTTTAAAAGGCTTTGTAACATGGCTGCTCACAGGTATTTATGTATTGGTTTCCTTCACAGGAAAACAAAGGGATATCACAAAATCCACTTTTCAAATCTCCAAAAATGTCCTGCATCTAAAAATCCCCAGAAGATGTTGCAGGATTTGATGACTGCAGCGTTCACCAGAAGGGAAATGGCAAGTCATTTGGCTTACTGGAGGGGAGGCATGCCTTGATTCAAATAACGAAGATAGAATAACTAAAACAGAGGTCAGAGAACCACTGGCAAACTCAGACCACAACATGGTCTCATTTGAAGTGTTTTTTAAATCCTCAAAAGTAAAGACTAAAGCTAAGGTTTACAATTTTAGAAAAGCAAACTATGAAGGCATGAAACAGAGACTAACAGAAGTAGATTGGAGTAAAATAGAGAAAACACCCACAGAAGAAGGATGGTTGTTCTTCAAAAACGTAGTACTAGAGGCGCAAAACAATTATATCCCTAAAGTAGACAAATCTAAATGTAAAACTAAATTGCCAAAATGGTTTAATAGATCAATTAAAAAAAATATTCAGCGAAAAAAGGCACTTTACAGAGCATTAAAAAAGGACCAAAAAGAAAGTACACAGAAAGAGTACACAGAACTGCAAATGCAAGTCAAAAAGGAAGTTAGAAAGGCCAAGAGAGAAATAGAAATGAACATTGCTAAGGGAGCTAAAACCAATTCCAAAATGTTTTTCCAATATTACAACAGCAAGAGAACATTCAAAGAGGAGATTAAATGTTTAAGAGATACAAATGGCAAAATCGTAGAGGAAGAAAAAAAAATAGCAAATATGTTAAATGATTACTTTTCACAAGTTTTTACAAAGGAAGATACTGACAACATGCCCCACATGTCATCCAGTTCCTATCCAGTTTTAAATAACTTTAGCATAACTGAGGCAGAAGTGTTAAAGGGACTAGGAGCTCTTAAAATAAACAAATCCCCTGGGCCGGATGAGATCCTCCCAGTAGTACTCAAAGAAATGAAAGAAGTAATTTACAAACCGCTAACCAAGATCATGCAGCAGTCTCTTGACACAGGGGTGGTACCGACAGACTGGAAAATTGCAAACGTAATACCGATCCACAAAAAGGGAAACAAAACTGAACCAGGTAACTACAGACCAGTAAGCCTGACTTCTATTATATGCAAACTTATGGAAACTATAATAAGATCCAAAATGGAAAATTACCTATATGGTAACAGGGTACTGGGAGACAGTCAACATGGTTTTAGGAAAGGGAGATCGTGCCTAACTAACTTGCTTGATTTTTTTGAGGATGCAACATCGATAATGGATAATTGCAAAGCATATGACATGGTTTATTTAGATTTCCAGAAAGCTTTTGACAAAGTCCCGCACAAAAGATTAATTCTCAAACTGAACGCAGTTGGGATTCAAGGAAACACATGTACATGGATTAGGGAGTGGTTAACATGTAGAAAACAGAAAGTACTGATTAGAGGAAAAACCTCAGAATGGAGTGTGGTAACCAGCGGTGTACCACAGGGATCAGTATTAGGTCCTCTGCTATTCCTAATCTACATTAATGATTTAGATTCTGGTATAGTAAGCAAACTTGTTAAATTTGCAGACGACACAAAAATAGGAGGAGTGGCAAACACTGTTGCAGCAGCAAAGGTCATTCAAAATGATCTAGACAAGATTCAGAACTGGGCAGATACATGGCAAATGACATTTAATAGAGAAAAGTGTAAGGTACTGCACGCAGGAAATAAAAATGTACATTATAAATATCATATGGGAGATATTGAAATTGGAGAAGGAATCTATGAAAAAGACCTAGGAGTTTTTGTTGACTCAGAAATGTCTTCATCTAGGCAATGTGGGGAAGCTATAAAAAAGGCTAACAAGATACTCGGATACATTGTGAAAAGTGTTGAATTTAAATCAAGGGAAGTAATGTTAAAACTGTACAATGCACTTGTAAGACCTCATCTTGAATATTGTGTGCAGTTCTGGTCACCTCGCTATAAAAAAGATATTGCTGCTCTAGAAAGAGTGCAAAGAAGAGCGACCAGAATTATTCCGGGCTTAAAAGGCATGTCATATGCAGACAGGCTAAAAGAATTGAATCTGTTCAGTCTTGAACAAAGAAGACTACGTGGCGACCTAATTCAAGCATTCAAAATTCTAAAAGGTATTGACAGTGTCGACGCAAGGGACTTTTTCAGCCTGAAAAAAGAAACAAGGACCAGGGGTCACAAATGGAGTTTAGAAAAAGGGGCATTCAGAACAGAAAATAGGAGACACTTTTTTACACAGAGAATTGTGAGGGTCTGGAATCAACTCCCCAGTAATGTTGTTGAAGCTGACACCCTGGGATCCTTCAAGAAGCTGCTTGATGAGATTTTGGGATCAATAAGCTACTAACAACCAAACGAGCAAGATGGGCCGAATGGCCTCCTCTCGTTTGTAAACTTTCTTATGTTCTTATGAGATGTGCCACTCGGGAGCTCCAATGGCTCCTTTCCGAGAACAAAATAACTGTCTGTCTCATAATTCACATACTAATAATTTTTGGAAATATTTTTTGTCTACAGTGATTTAATAACTTTACCAAGTGAGATGTGCAATGCTACTAGAACACATTTGAGGAACATGAATGTGTAAAACCAATTAAAAAAAATTACACTTTGAACCAGCATAGGAATGAGTAACTTTATAACCTTTGGAAACTTAATGGCATATAACAAAGTTTTACAAAAAATTGTCATAACTTACTGAAGGTATAATTACCCATACTTACAACTATTACCTTCTATGTTAAGACACTGAATGCTGACCCGTGTGCGCTAACAACTAAGACAACATTATAAAAACTGTTTTATAAAGCATAATAATTTGGAGATTAAAAAAATTGTGTACTTAAAAAAAATGTTTAAATCGGACACTGGACAAATTGGACATTTGTAATTTGACATGTATGTATGTAATTTTGGACATGTGTAATTGGACATTTCTTAATGTAATTTTTGTTTTTATTTTACAGACAGGGTTCAAGCTGCATTTCTGGGTGTAGAAATGAAGCAATTAAAGGAAGCAGCAAGACATAAAATGTGTAATGAGAGGAAGCTGCAGAACCAGGCACTGGAAAAACAGTGGTCATAATTGAGGAAGAAAAAAAGTTTGGTTGTTTTAATTTCATTAACACCAAAAATTGTTTTCTTTGTTCTGGTTTTTGGTGTTTTAATAAATCTAATTAATACAAAAAAAGAAAAGTATTTGTTCTGTTTTTTACATATTTTATCTCATAGTGTTTGTATTGGTTGAGATTGCTTTCACATATTTTTTAAATTTACTCTACAAACATTATTTATTTACTTACTATTGAATATACAGATGTTAAACTTGTATTTGTGGCAATAATAACTGATACATGTTATATGGTAGAGGCATAACTTGCGTTTTGTACCTGTTCTGACAAATTGTTCAATGTAATGCTGCAGGGCAGCAATTGCAGGACCAGGTTATAACCACATGCAAATATGATAGGATTGATGTAGGTGTCAGAATAATACCTCTGGTTCAGTAGCATAAGAGATTACATACATGAAAAGTACCACAGGACACCACCTATAGAAATAGCATGGTAAGACGGGAATGGTACAACAGGAATGGCTTAAAACACAACTGAACAGTACCACAGGAATGGCCTGTGATAATGCCTGTGGTAAAATGTCCCAAAATAGCACAGGAAACTGAAAATGGTAATGTGTTGTATTTTTCCTGTAGTAATATCACAAGATATTTTCATAAGGGTCATTAAATAAAGTGGATGTATGCCTTTGTCTTATAGGTATTCACTTCAATTAAGACCATTAATATTTCAGTTTATAAACTGAATTTATTTATTTATTAAGTTTTTCAGGAATGCGGATTCCTGCACGGAATGTAGCTGTCACCAAGCTACCCTGTGACGGTTACCATGGCGATCACACGTTCTGGCATCCTAAGTCACTGAGGCACTGTGACTCAGTTATTATGCTTAAATACAGAAAAAAAAAAACCGATGTAGCCTAAACAACCATTTGATAAGTGGAAATATAAAATGACATTGACAAAATGTTTTACCATGCATCTCAATGAACCCTGTACATCGTATAATACACAACTGTTTTACTTTACACATTTCAAAATATGTCCCGACTCCTGTGCTTGATCTTGATGTGTTTAGATAGTATTATTATTATGCTGGGGCTCACTCGTTACCACCAGTTATTATACGAATCTCAGAAATGGAAAAGTAACCACTCCTCTCGTCAACACAAGACAGCAGCTCGCTACTCACCAGCATTGGGATGCCGTACCTCACAGTCCTATTCCTTTGCAGTCCTTTCCAGTTGTTCCACATAGTTAAAGGATGAAAGTTTCAATCCACATGTCAAAACAAGGACGACTTCCGGAAGTAATACAGCACGCCTCTCTACTTGTCCCCCGCCTTCAACGAGGAAGAAAGGTTCCGTTCATATATAGATTCCCAATTTCTCTCTCGTAACTGTTGGTAAGTTGCAAAGAACTTGAAAATATAGTGATTACTTATGTACGGTAGGGTCTGCGAATCACCACCACCTCTGAACTATAATACCAACTGCAATGAAAAAACACACCTTTAGTACAGACCTCTTTTTCTTCTTTAATGAAAGTGTGGCTGCTAGAATCAGTGATGCGACTCATTGCTGCCAACTGCTGGTCACAAAACAGAACACAAGTGTTTATTTTAATTGTACATGGAGTTGTGTCTCGCTGTTTCCTTAATGTACTAACTGTCGTGTTTTGTGATTTAAGTTCTCTGGTAATATGTTTTAAAAAGTCTAAATATACAAGTCTTGTCAATCCTTCCTTTCTCAATTTCCTCATCATATTTCTTCTCTATGGAATATATTTTGTACAATTACAAAAATAATTCTGTTGTCTTGCCCTGGTCACAATCTCCAGTGTCATGCTTTGTGTATGATATTCAGGAATTTATTAATGTTGCAGTGTCCTTTTCTAATTCTACTCCAGATTATTTACTGTCTTTTATTGTTACACCTGCTGTACCCTCTTATCAACCACTGAACAAATGCTAAAACAATGCCTCCCTTTTTTATCACTATTTCACTGTTCTTGTCATTTTATCAAAACCTTCCATCTTGGCAATACTGTGCACCTCTGTCCTACCCAATTAAATGTTCATGTTTATTGTATCATGATGTGTTCTATTTTCTGCCATTAAATCTGTTCTTTCAGTTTCCCTTATTCCGATATGTGCAGGAATCAAATTAAAATTCACACCAAAATTCATTCCTTTATAATACAACTCGTTATACAGATGCCTGATTTCCCATACTATATCCTGTCTAGCTTTTGATACCCCTGGTTCAACTGCCACAATAGAAGCCATAGAGTCTGAGAATATTATTACTCTGTCAAGTCTGACATCATTAATCCATTCGACAGCTAATAGTATGGCAATCATTTCTGCAGTAAACACCAATAATTGATTGGACAACCTTACTGATTTTCCCACATCAAATGTTGTCAGATAAAAAGCTGCTGACACTCTTCCACTATTACTACAGCACAGCCCTCAAGGTTAAACTGATAATTTTTACTTGGTGTGTAGATGGGGAGGGGCCAGGGGGTTAAGAGCAGTGTTGCATTCTTGTACTGCATATTTCAACTATCATTTTAGACCTCTGATTTAGACGTTTTCTTACATTTTTTCATTCTTTATTTGTGTATAATTATAATAATACACTTCATGTACAAATTAATAGAATAAAACTACAGATAAATCATTTAAAAAGAGGTCCTAATTGCCTTCCAAACAGTTGTCTAATTGTACAGCTATGTTTCTTTTTAGTGCGAGCCAACAAAATCCAGCAGACAGACTTTTTGCAAGAATTCTGCAGTTGCAGATAAAAGTATTGGCACAGACTCACACAGACTCACACACACACAGGCTCATACAGGCTCACACAGACCAACACACACAGGCTCGCATAGATTCACACAGCTCACACAGACTCACACACACAGGCTCACACAGGCTCACAGACTCACACACAGAGGCCCACACAGACTCACACAGACTAACACACAGGCTCACACAGATTTACACAGCTCACAGACTCACACACAGACAGACACACACAGGCTCACACAGCCTCACACGCAGGATCACACACACAGACACACAGGCTCACCCAGACTTACACACACAGGCTCACAAACACAGGCTCACATCAGTGCTCACACAGACTCACACAGACTAACACACAGGCTCACACAGATTCACACAGACTCACACACACATGCTCACACAGGCTCACACAGCTCACACAGGCTGACGCAGACTCACACACACATGCTCACACAGCTCACACACACAGGCACACACACAGGCTCACACAGCTCACACAGGCTCACACACACAGGCACACACACAGGCTCACACACACAGACACACAAGCTCAACAGACTCACACACACAGACACACAGATTCACACAGATCACACAGGCTGACACAAAGTCACACAGGCTCATACACACACACGGACACACAGGCTCACACTGACACACACAGGCTTACACAGCTCACACAAGCTCACACACACTCACACGCACAGACACACAGACTCACACAGGCTCACACAGCCTCACACACAAAGACACACACAGGCTTACACAGATTCACACAGCTCGCACAGGCTCACACAGACGCAGAGGCTCACATAGGTTCACACAGGGTTTGCAGGTTCTAGAATGCAGCAGTTTATTAATCCGGGACTCTACACTTAACAGGTAAAGCGTGCTCCTTTACCAGCCAGTGGTACCACTACAGCTAAAATAATAAAATGTTTGGGTCATGTGCTACAGCCCACTAAGTGCAGTCTCTGGTCCTTTTAAGTTCTGCTTCTCTTTGGTCTTCTTGGCTGTTTATTCTGCTGTCTTTCGTCTCATTCCAGCAGCAGGCTGTTCATATCCCTACTGCAGCCCAGTGCCCGTTACTGTCCCTGCATCCAGGGCACACCCCAGGTACACCAGCAACCGATCCCAAGCAGAAACTTGACTAATTCAGCCAATTTAACTAGATGCTCGTTTTCAGCCGTTTCAGTCTTCCTGTAACAAGACTTCAATTTTTTATTTCAGTAAAACCTTATACAATTAAAACACTTATTTTTATTTTAACTTTACTCACACATATTGGTTCTTCACAGTTTGTTATTCTTACAGAGGCTCTGTGTTTAGTTTAAAACCTGTTTCTAAACTAGAGTTGTATTTGTTTTTGTTAGTGTCCAGTTGCCTTGCTCATGCAATACTTTCTTTTAGTATAAAAGTTTATACAGGGGGTCTGAATGACAAATGCAACTGACCAGCAAACCAGCTTTAAATGTTCCAATATTGCTTCACTCAGGCAAGCAGAGCCGAGGAATATCCTGCAGTAAATTTACTTACAAAAAGCTTGTAGCTTTATGTATGTGCCCAAGTTAATAAACTAGGTTACAGCTTTGTATTAAATTATTTCACTTTTAAAACTATTAGTTTCCCTGTAATAAATACTTCTGCTTTCTATCACACAACAAAACTTAAATAAATGCAAAACTGTGGCTTTTTTAGTTACAAATATAATCTTGTCAAAAGGGCTGATTTTTCATTTGCAATACCTAAAAGACTCTGTGTTCTTGGATCACAAACATCATCCCAATTAAAGTTGATACCTTCTTGAACGAGTTGTTCCAGACCCTCGGGAGGCGACAGCAGCAGTGGACCCTCGGGAGGCGACGGCAGCAGCAGACCCTCGGGAGGTGACGACAGCAGCAGACCCTCGGGAGGTGACGACAGCAGCAGACCCTTGGGAGGGGAACCCCTGGCCATGAAGGTGACAGTGGGAGCTCCACTTCTCGTACCCCAGGTGATGCGGAGCAGCAGGCATCCTTGGGAGGAGCGAGGCAGGCACCCTTGGGTGGTTCGAAGCAGAGATCCTTGGGCGGAGTGAGGCAGACATCATTGAACGGTGTGAGGCAGGCATCCTTGGGCGGAGCAAGGCAGAGCAGGAGCAGTCCCTCCCATGGTGGTGGAGGTGGGAGTGGTAGGTAGTCCTCCTATGGCGATGGAGGTGGTGGAGGCAGAGTCAGCTCCTGCTGCTCTGCTCCTGGTGCTGGAGACGGCAGCGATGGCTCGTCTCCCTCTGGTGCTGGAGATAACAGCAATGGCTCCTCTCCTTCTGGCTGTGGAGATGGCAAAGATGGCTCCTCTCCTTCTGGCACTTGAGATGGCAGCAATGGCTCCTGTGCCTCTAGCGCTGGAGATGGCAGTGATGGCTCCTCACCTTCTGGCTCTGGAGATGGCAGCAATGGCTCCTCTCCTTCTGGTGCTGTAGATGGCAGTGATGGCTCCTTTCCTTCTGGCACTGGAGCTGGCAGCAATGGCTCCTCTCTCTCTGGCGCTTGAGATGGCAGCGGCGGGTCTTCTCGCGATGGAGGTGGAGATAACGGGAGCCCTGCCATATCTGCAGCCAGGTATTGGATTACCATGTCCACAATGTCTGGGTGTATTTTGTGTTATATGTTGCATGTGATGTGTTAATGTTGGTGTATGGGTATTGGTGCACAGGATATAAACGGGTCTGTGTAGCACACATGATTTAAAATATATAGTTGTATTTAGGCACGGGGATTGCACTTCACTTCATGTGCATTTAAAGAAGTTATTAATATGTGAGCACGGGATTGCACAAATTATTTCACATGCTGGGATTCAAGTGAATAATTAATTGGTAATTGAATCCCAGCACAATTGTTTATAGATGCATGAAGCACTCACTCTGGGTTGTGTGTTTGGGAGTGGAGAACGGGTGGAGTTAGGTGATTTAAAAACTAAAATATAACAAATACTACACGTGCAAGAGTACTCACACAATATTTGTTTGGCTGGTCCACGTCTGTCTTTTTTTGTTTGTTTGTTTGGCCAACGTGCCGTTTGTTTTGTGTGCTTTGTTTTGTTCAACCTTTTTATTTTCAGTAAACCAGCGCAAGCAAGCGAATTTACCATTTCACCCATCCGGTCTGTGTTGTTCATTTCTTGGTTCTGATGTCAACACTCAGCCAGCTGTGTCACAGAAGGACACTGGGCAGTGTTGCTTTTCCCAGGCTTCCTATCGCTCTCTATCTCTGGCCCACAGGTGGTTGATCACAGCGGAGAGGGCCTCTTCGGCATTCCTCCCAGATTCCACCAGCCAGCCCCAGATTCCCTCAGAGGAGAGTGAATTCATTGGCCTCTGAGCCAGCGGGACCTCTCCCCCTGATGCTGGACGCTCAGAACACGTTTCGGAGGACGTATGCTCCAGCCGCCATTTCCCGAGTTGGCGGGGGGAGGGTTGCGAGCGGTGAGCCCAGGATACAGATAATAATTGGGCATACTAAATTGGGTAGAAAAGCAGGGTAAAAAATTAGCAACGACTAAATTTATAAAAAAAATAAAAAAAATAAATAAAAAAGGAAATACCACCATTCCTCATCCAGATAAGCAAGGCAACCACCTGGAGTGGTAGAGACAGGGATCTGCGACTGGCCCTGCACTGCTGTTGTTGCTGCTTTCTCTGGCTACTTCTTCCCCAAACAAACACTCCTTTTGTACAAAAACCCTGCAGTATTCCAGGTCTGACGCTTGGAGGCACTATAGTACCGGTTCTGACACCATCAGGATGGCTGCAGGGGTGATGTCAGACCAGAAACACAGACTCAGAAAATAGCAGGGTGAAACTAAAACTGAAATAATTATCAAACAAAAGAGTTAAACAAAACAAAAGGCATATTGGCCAAACAAATAAACAAATAACAAATAAGTATCGTGCTGGTGTATAAACCAGCATGCATAGCAATTGTTATGTTTTCAGTTATTTCTCTTTACCTCCTGTCTCCACTCTCATTCTCTACTCCAAACACTCTTTGAATAATCAGCTTGGAGTGGGTCTTTTATGTCTGTAGCTGGAGCCTTAATTACCTAATTAAATAATTACCTTATTAAGGCTCCAGCCACATTCCCATGAGCTTTACAGGGATGGGGATTCAACCTCATCCACACCAGCTACACTTTATGAGACTGGCTTTTTCGACTGTATATATATATATATATATATATATATATATATATATATATATATATATACCACATGGCTACACTTTGTGAGATACTCTGACCGAAGAAACTGCATATATATATATATATATATATATATATAGTATATATATCATATATATATATATAGTATATATATATATATATATACACACACACACACACACACACACACACACAAACCAATATAGTGCACATGTAACAGTAGTATAGTGGTTTCACTAGATTTTCATTAGGCTGTTGCTATCACTAAAATTCAGACAATTTTTTTTTTTCCTCGCAAGGCTTCAGAATAATGGACAGTACGATTATACAAGTAATGTGAATTGTATAACATACAGTGCAGTAATTATTTCTAAGGAAATAAACGTTTTCTAACTTGAATTTTCTAATTATTGTAGAGCTGTATGAACAGTCTGTTTGGAAAAAAAATAAAAAAATAAATAAACAAACAGCGGAACAATGACATTGAGTTATTTTGGTATAGTCCAAATGTAAGGAACGGTACTGAAGTGCAGTCGTCTTTCCTTGCATGTCTTTGAAGTCTCAGAGGAAGGTACGTTGTTTTGCTGTTGTCTATGAAATAGCATGAAAATCACTCAAAATGCACATTTGTTAACAAACAAGGACAACATTATAAACGTGATAACTTTGGTTAATGAAAAGGTGGATGCAGATGCAATAATCAGACTGAAATGCAATTTTCTTTTCATTTTCAATGCAGAATAAAAACAAAGGTGATACTGAAAATGCATGTCTTTGTGTCATCACCGTAAAAAAAAAAAAAAAAAAAAAAAACACAACGCAGAGTACAATAGTCAACAGGGTGAATAAAGTAGTCCTGTTACACACTCACAAAGTGATACGCAAACGAGATGAGATACAGAAACACAAAGGACAAAAGCTGGATGAGGTGGATGCGCTCAAGGGAAAAAAAGGGATTCAAACACATATCAATGCTCTCGTTACTTAAGATGAAAAACTGAAGCAGCAACTTCTATACTTCGTAAATCATGTATATATGTTTGACAAGCTTTTAGATGAAACTCGTTTTGTGTACATGCTGTCTTTATTGCGCTGCCTACCAGGTTATGACTGTTGAAAAACGGAAAACCCACAAAACAAACGTCTGGAAAAACTAATGCAAGTCTGGACATTTCTGGAAAAATGTATGAATCCTGAATGTAAAAACAACCACCTTAATGAAATTGTCCTTATTTTTTAATTTTTTTTTTTTTAATTTTCAATTTTTCAATTCTTTATGTAAAAAAATAAAATAAAATACGAACCTCACCAACTCTCACAAATGTGTTAATAGCTTTAAAAAAATAAAGATAAAAACAACAACAACAACAAAAAAACATCTGGAACATTTTTCCCCCCTGGATCTGCATTAGAACATAAGAACATAAGAAAGTTTACAAACCAGAGGAGGCCATTCGGCCCATCTTGCTCGTTTGGTTGTTAGTAGCTTATTGATCCCAAAATCTCATCAAGCAGCTTCTTGAAGGATCCCAGGGTGTCAGCTTCAACAACATTACTGGGGAGTTGATTCCAGACCCTCACAATTTTCTGTGTAAAAAAGTGCCTCCTATTTTCTGTTCTGAATGCCCCTTTGTCTAATCTCCATTTGTGACCCCTGGTCCTTGTTTCTTTTTTCAGGTCGAAAAAGTCCCTTGGGTCAACACTGTCAATACCTTTTAGAATTTTGAATGCTTGAATTAGGAGCAATCCTATTCATATCTCCGCTCATCTTCTCAAATGCTTGGTGAGAGACGTGGTACGAGACTGGAAATCTGTCTTGATTATGAGCTAAGGATTTCCACTATTAAGAGAATAACTGGCGTTGAGAAACCCAAATCTCTGAATGTGAGTTCACCTTTTCCATTTCAAGCAGACATGATAGTAGCAAACCGCTGATCGATCCTGTATTAACTAACACACAGAACGGCAGCATCTCATCTCTCTGCCCTCGTTTCTAGAATATGGGGCGCAAAGGCGCCAAAGTTTCCCCAGTAGCCGATTCATATGTTTGTTCAGTCCAGCTGCCACCAAAGCCCTCAGTTCCAGCTCTCCTTCTGCCTCAACTTTTGGTATCCAAGTTCAGTCAGCTGGTCCCATCTGCTTCCACAACCCCCACCTAGAATCCCCAGCTTCTCCAGGCACTATTTGACTGAATCCTACTCCTACTACTACCTCCTTCAATCTGCTCAGCATTACATGTCAGCAGCCATCGGCCCTTGTTCAAGAGCTCCTATTCTACAGCCTGCTCAGTGTCTTCAACCTTCTGCGCCTGGAATCGAATAATCATAGCCTTTCAATCAAAACCGGATCCTGGCTCTCATCGTCCGTGCTAGGGATTCTCTCCATCTCCCTCCAGTCTCTCCATACCAGCAGTCTGCCTGACCCTCTGTGTGATTTTTAAGAGCTTTCACCCTTCCTGTCTGTCTATATCAACATACATTCTCCATTTGCTAATTTCCACTCCAGAAAAGCTGCTGCTCCCCCTAAAAGGATTTACCCATGGAGATCAGCTGCCTCTCGGCCACCTTCCATGCTTACTCCATCACTTGGCATGGTCGGTCCACTCAACTGTCAAGTATCAAGTCCCCTACCCCCGTTTCAAGGTATCTCCCCAGCAGGAGCCCCCCCCCCCTACCCCCCTTCTCAGACCCTCTGTTCATTGATTTCTCTCACTCCTATCATCACTCGCCTCCACCCTTGCCTCCAAGCAGACCTCCCTCCTTTCCTCCACCCTTGCCTCTGAGCAGGCCTCCCTCCTCTCCACCCTTGCCTTGTGAGTAGGCCTCCCTCCTCGACTCCACCCTCTCCTCCAGAGCAGGCCTCTCTCCTCTACCACCCTCTCCTCCAGAGCAGGCCTCTCCACCCTCGCCTCCAGAGCAGGCCTCCCTCCTCTCCTCCACCCTCGCCTCCGAGCAGATCTCCCTCCCTCTTTTCCACCTGCGCCTCCGAGCAGGCCTCCCCCCTTCTCGACTCAACCCTCGCCTCCAGAGCAGGCCTCCCTCCTCGACTCCACCTCTCTTCCAGAGCAGGTCTCCCTACTCTCCACCCTCACCTCCAGAGCAGGCCTCCCTCCTCTCCACCCTTGCCTCCAGAGAAGGCCTCCCTCCTCGAGCCTGATCACGAATGTGGGGAAGCTGGTTCTTCTCTGCAGTGGATTCATCCTTCTCTGATATAGTTGCTGCTCCTTCTAAAATTGCTAGCATGCCCAGAGTGGGGGCTACCTGTCTGCCAGGGCCACTAGAGGTTTTCCCCTAATCAGCCTCAATGGGGTTTTTTCCTCTCCACTGAGCAGCAGGTATACACATAGTCACATCCTACTAAATTACTAACCATCCTCCTGTTTGTCCCATTTGTCCTCCTGGTCTTTTGTTTATGTTATGCGCTGGCATGTGCTGTCTTTTGTTCGTCTCACGGTGTGGGAGATTTCATGAGGAGCCGGGGGTCCATCCTTTGGGGAACAAGTGAGTCTCACTTCCCCAACCTCAGGGCTAGGCATCAGCCTCCCTTTACCTTCAGGGGGGTACCTTCTCATCGTGTGAGTCAGAGCGGACACCCGGCCACACTCTGTCCTTTCGCAGCTCCTGCGCTTACTCGCCTCACTCAAGGCTCTGTCCTATACTCTGCCTCAATTCGGGACGTGGCTACTCCATGCTCGAGACCCATACTAACCTTTATGCCTTGTTCTTATTTCAGGTCCCAGGCAGAGTGAAGTCTCGGCCAATTGGGGGTCTAACGAGCACCCCTTTACAGAAGTCTCAAATGCTGGGTACCTCTCCCTCGCTATCTCCTTTCGTGTCCTTGTCTTCCGGGACCGTCTTCCTCCCAAGGGGTGGCTCCCCGAGTCATAACCCTCGTATGTGTTTTTGGTTGCTGGGTCCTTTGCCCCTGGACTGTGTCGGCATCACCGCCCTCAGTCAGTGACCACTTTCTGTATCCTGTCTTCGGTTGCTGGGTCTTTCACCCTTGGGTAGTGTCGGCATCGCCGCCCTCAGTCAGTGACCATCTTTCTATCTGGTTTCGGTTGCTGGGTCCTCTGCCCCTGGGATATGTCAGCATCTCCGCCCTCAGCCAGTGACCACCTTCTATCCTAGCTTCCATGTCCAGCTTCGCTGGTCTGCTACTAGAGTGGGCCTTGCCTACTCTTCTATCCTAGGTCCGGTCCTTTCTAGCCGGCACTCTGTTCTACTTACCTCTCCCTTCTGCTTCTTCTGCCCTATACTTACACCCCCAGCCCATCCCCATGAAATATATATATATATATATATATATATATATATATATATATATATATATATATATATAAACACACACACACAGTACACCCCCGCTATAACACCCTTCATTATAACGAACCTGGCCCCTGGACCCCAAATATTAAAAAACCAAAAAGATTATGTAAACACACACTGTCAACATAATCGTCTGTATGCACATGATGCTACCTCTGCAAAGAAGTCAACTCTTTTGTCTTAAGAAAAATTACGCACTGAGTAACTGCCTCCGAAACAAAAATAATTTTATGTTGCAACAAAGTTGGAAACTACATTGATCGTTTGAAAAAGGAGTAACACGGGCATGTCTCTGTCGTGAATATAGGTTGTCAAAAAAAACTTTTTTGTCTTGCGTGCGGCAAAGCAAAATTGACTAAAGAAAAAAAAACTTGAGGATTAACTTTTCATGTCAAACTTTTCATGTTGGAATGATTTGGAATAAAGGCTCAGTTTGGGATTCTTGCACGTTCGATTAAGATATGTCCTTTAACTATACCTAACCGCTTGATATAACAAACAAAAGGCTTGGACCCCAACAGGTTCAAGAACATAAGAACATTAGAAAGTTTACAAATGAGAGGAGGAGGCCATTCGGCTCATCTTGTCCATTTGGTCGTTATTGTTCCCAAAATCTCATCAAGCAGCTTCTTGAAGGATCCCAGGGTGTCAGCTTCAACAACATTACTGGGGAGTTGGTTCCAGACAATTCTCTATGTAAAAAAGTGCCTCGTATTTTCTGTTCTGAATACCCCTTTATCTAATCTCCATTTGTGACCCCTGGTCCTTGTTTCTTTCTTCAGGTTTAAAAAGTCCCTTGGGTCGACATTGTCAATACCTTTAAGAATTTTGAAAGCTTGAATCAAATCGCCATGTAGTCTTCTTTGTTCAAGAATGAACATATTCAATTCTTTTAGCCTGTCTGCATATGACATGCCTTTTAAACCCGGAATAATTCTGGTCGCTCTTCTTTGCACTCTTTCTAGAGCAGCAATATCCTTATTGTAGCAACTACACAGTATTCTAGATGAGGTCTTATTAATGTATTGTAAAATTTTAACATTACTTCCCTTGATTTGTAAAAAATACATGGATGAAGGCTATATTTGCATCCTAAGCCATTCGAAAAAAGGCATAATAGCACAGCAGTGACGTCAAAATATCATAATTCCTCTAGAGGAAAATATACTTGAAATTTGACCCATTCACTCGATGCGACCACTTTCAATTCAAACACAAAATGTCTTACTTTCAATCACTCGACAACACCCACAGTAGAGAAATGTTCATTGATGATCAAGCAAAATGAAAATACGTTAAAAAAAGTGATGTAAAGCTGGTATCTTCGTATTTCAAAGAAACTGGAAAGGAAGGGGAAATTAAAGACATTCCTGTCAATGGCTTTCAACATTTCAATCACTCGACAACACCCACAATTTGTGTTTTTTAATATTGACTTAAATGATGCTATTATTATTAATTCAATTAAGTTGCAATTTGAATCTTAAACCTGCTTATTGTCTCTTTTATTACAGATACTAATATTTACTGTCTCATAGTTTATGACGTCACATAAACCCTAGAAATAATTATTTTCCTGTAGCGCACTGAAGCCATCGTGTGGTGTGTGTGTGTGCATATATATTATATATATATATATCTATTTATATATATATATATATATATATATATATATATATATATATATATATATTATATATATACTGAGTGACTTACCTATTCAACTTCCTTCAGCCTACCATTTTGCTTTAAACAAAAATTCCAGACGGCATCGGAATAATGACTCCAGCAATGGAACTCGCTCCAGCAATGTCAATGCATCGTCGTCTTGATTCCCCCTCTGAGCCAGACGGTTTCTGACAACTAATTCTCAATCATTCCTGTGGCGAAGTTAGTTCTCGGCCATCAGTTCCCTTTTGCTGGTTTCAGCAACATCATCGCCAGCCAACCCAACAACTACGCCACGTCATTCAAAGAACCTGTCTCATACTCAATCCCTGCCGTAGATGCACTACAAAGATTGGCCGATCTCTAATCTTCTAAAAGGTGTTCGATCATCAGCATTCCCAATGGCAGTGATTGCCTGGCCCTTTTCAACACTTACTGCGAAGCCATATCTGCAGAGCCCGTCTTTCGTCCTCGCTTGCAAGTAACATTAAGCAGGCATACCCTACCAGCTTCTCACACTGCTCTCAACATCCATCAGAATATCTTCAATGATTTAAAAGACCTCATCTAGCTTATATCAAACTCCACCACAACCATCAGTGATTGGAACTTAGAAAATCGAGGCTCACTACCACCATCGGTGGCCATTACCTCCTTTCCTCCATTTTCAAATCAGACAGTAGCATCCACTTTCGATTCCTTATCCTTGGTCTCCACTATCGACTTTCCGGAGTACAACATGGTATCAGCAATGGCTTCTGGTTCCTAAACAGCAGCTAGCATTAAGAGTCACTCTCTTTCAGCCAACATTAGGAAACAAATATTCAAAGGTAAAAACGTAAATCTGGTCTCCATACTTATTGCAGCTCTATGATTTTTGGACCACCATGTAATCCATTGCAGTGATCTTTCAGTTACCCTCAAATCCTGTGACGCACACCTGCTGACCCACACCATCCTGGGGGAATTCGTCCCTGCCTTTTCCATTTACCATGATGTCCTCATCTGTCTCTCTTTTACAAAGATCTCATCTGCGCTTCTTACGATCTCTTCCTATTTACTGATACTTCATTCATAGGTTTCGGTGGCTTTCTCAGATTGCAATGGTTCTCCAGCTCTCCTGGAATTGTACCCCATCGTCACAGCCACCCACCTTTGGAGCACCAATGGTCAAGGAAATAATTTCTCTTTTACAGTGACAACAAACCCACAGTCCACATTATCAACAAAGGATGCTCTTTCTTCCCCCTCATCATGCAACTTCTTTGATGTCTAATTTGGATCTCAGTCTCTTGCAATTTCATAATTCAAGCCCACCATCTTCCTGGTACCCATAATAACACTGCTGATGCTTTTTCTTGTCTACAGATGTCCCATTTCCACCAACTGGTCCCTTCAGCATCTCTATCCCCTCTGCAAACCCCACCTTTCCAACTAGCCCATACCATCACTCAACCTCTGCCATGTTTAACACTGGGCATGATAAAGCTTTCTTTAAATTTTTCTCTTCTCTTCCTCCAAACATATGGTTGCTTGGTGAAAAAAAAAATTGGATTCTTCTGACCATAAAATTTGGTTGAAGAAATAATCAGGCTTCTTCAAATATTCAGTGGAAAACTCTTTTGTGTATTGGTTTTAGCAAAAGGTTTGCATCTTGGTTTTCACCCATGGACATTCATCTTGTTATGGCATCATTGAATTGTTAATTTGTGAATTTCTTGATCATATTCTCTCAATTCTTGTGTTAAATCTTCTGCAGTAATCTAAGGATTTTGCCAGGCTGCTCGAGCGATTATTTTTTCAGATTTTGCAAAAAAATTTCTTTGTCTTCCACACCTGGAGCTACACTGAACAAAAATATAAATGCAACATGTAAAGTGTTGGTCCCCTGTTTCATGAGCTGAAATAAAAGTTCCCAGAAATTTTCCATACGCACAAAAAGCTTATTTGTCTCAAATTTTGTGCACAAATTTGTTAACATCCCTGTTAGTAAGCATTTCTCCTTTGCCAAGATAATCCATCCTCCTGACAGGTGTGGCATATCAAAAAGCTGATTAAACAGAATTGTCATTACACAGGTGCACCTTGTGCTGGGGACAATAAAAAGCCACTCTAAAATGTGAAGTTTTGTCACACAACACAATGCCACAGATGTCTCAAGTTTTGAGGGAGCGTGCAATTGGTATGCGGACTGCAGGAACGTCCACCAGAGCTGTTGCCAGAGAATTGAATGTTCATTTCTCTACCATAAGCCGCCTCCAACGTCGTTTTAGAGAGTTTGGCAGTATGTCTAACCTGCCTCACAACCACAGACCATGTGTAACTACGCCAGCCCAGGACCTCCACATCTGGCTTCTTCACCTGCGGGATCGTCTGAGACCAGCCACTCGGACAGCTGATGAAACTTTGGGTTTACACAACCAAATAATTTCTGCACAAACTTTCAGAAACCATTTCAGGGAAGCTCATCTGTGTGCTCTTGGTCCTCACCAGGGTTTTGACCTGACTGCAGTTCGCCATCTTAACCGACTTCAATGGGCAAATGCTCACCTTCGATGGCCACTGGCACACTGGAGAAGTGTGCTCTTCACGGATGAATCCCAGTTTCAACTGTACCGGGCAGTTGGCAGACAACGTGTATGGTGTCAAGTGGGAGATCGGTTTGCTGATGTCAACGTTGTGAACAGAGTGCCCCATGGTGGTGGTGGGGTTATGGTATGGGCAGACATAAGCTACGGACAACTAACACAATTGCATTTTATTGATAGCAATTTGAATGCACAGAGACACCGGCATGAGATCCTGAGGCCCATTGTCGTGCCATTCATCTGCCGCCATCACCCCATGTTTCAGCATGATAATGCATGGCCACATGGTGCAAGGATCTGCACACAATTCTGGGAAGCTGAAAATGTCCAAGTTCTTCCATGGCCTGCATACTCACCAGACATGTCACCAATTGAGCATGTTTGGGATGCTCTGGATCGACATGTACGACAGCATGTTCCAGTTCCCGCCAATGTCCTCGCACAGCCATTGAGGAGGAGTGGGACAACATTCCACAGGCCACAATCAACACCCTGATCAACTCTATGCAAAGGAGATGTGTTGCGCTGCATGAGGCAAATGGTAGTCACACCAGATACTGACTGGTTTTCTGATCCACGCCCCTAACTTTTTTTTAAGGTATCTGTGACCATCCATAGATTAAGGCCTAATGAATTTATTTCAATTGACTGATTTCTTATATGAACTGTAACTCAGTAAAATCTTTGAAATTGTTGCATGTTACTTTTATATTTTTGTTTAGTATAGTTGCAGTAGTTCCTTTTCTCCTGTGTTTGTCAATAATAGCCCACTGTTGCAAAGTGCTCTGCCCCTGTGTTATTTGTTTGTGTTGTATGTTACGTGTAATGTGTTAACGTTGGTGTATAGTCATTGGTACACAGGATATAAACGGGTCTGTGTAATACGAGTGGTTTAAAATGTATATTTGTATTTAAGCAAAAGGACAGCACTTTACGTGCAGGTAAAATGTAATAATATGTGAGCATGGGGAATTGCACTTAATTAATTCACGTGCAGTTGTACCGAGACTCCAATTGAATGATTGATTAGCAATCGAGTCTCAGTACAGCTGCATAAAAGCATCATGTTTTCTCTCACTCTGGGTTGTGTGTTCGGTGAGTGGAGAACGGGATTGGATATGGAGGTAATAATAATAGTTAAAAAATAATATCAGCTCACCGTGTTTGTCTGTGTAGTCCGTTTTCACACACTACACGTAACATACAACACAAATAAATAACCCAGAGGCGGGGCACTTTGAAAATTGGTTTTCAAACATGATAATTGTCAATAATTAGCAACAAATGGGTTTCAAAATTATTTTTTGCATAGAAATCACTTTGTGTTTTTTCAATTTTTTTTAAACAAAATACTGTGTTTGCGACTGTGTGTGTGTGTGTGTGTGTGTGTGTGTATATATATATATATATATATATATATATATATTATATATATATATATATATATATATATATACTGATGCACAATGAAAATGCAACAGTCTAAGTTTTACATCAGTAGCTCATTAGGCACATATATATAATGTTATTTATATTTTAAATATAGAAGTAAAAATAATAGTAAGCAGATAGGTTTGTTTATTGTTTGTGTAGCATTGTTCCTTGGGATAACAAAATACTGAGCTGAAGTCATGTAATTTCATAAAAATGCCACATGCTCATTATTTGGTATTTGAGTTGTTAAAATTTCCCAAATTAGTTGATTAAGAATCTGTATAATTATCCATTAGAAGGGCATGATTTTAGTTAACGCAAGAACAGGGATTACAATTGCACGACTTCAAGAAAACAATGTTTTTTGCCGTGGCCAGCTTTTTCTCCTGACCGGAGTCCAACAGAACATCTGTGCAACCAAATCACCAGTGCCACCCACAGAAGAAAATAGTGACCAGCTAACCTTCACCAGCTGGCTGAAGCTGCACAGGAAGAGTGGCGGAACATCCCACAACAGTCTATCCAGAGGATGATTAGGTCCATGCATCAGCGCTGCCAGGACTGTTACGCCACCTTTAGCACAAATAACTGCAACCAAACACTTCTTGTAGTTATTGATCAGTCTCTCACAGCACCTTGGAGGAATTCTGGCCCACTCCTTCATGCAGAACTACTTCAACTCAATGACATTTGTGGGTTTTTGAGCATAAACTGCTCGTTTCAGGCCCTGCCACAACAGGGGTTTAGGTCTGGACTTTGACTAGGCCATTTCAAAACTTTAAATTTCTTGTTCTTCAACCATTCTGATGTAGACTTGCTTGTGTTTCGGATCATTGTCTTGCTGCATGAACCAGCTGCGCTTCAGCTTCAGCTCACGGACAGATGGCCTGACATTCTCCTGTAGAATTCTGCTCTGTACCAGGTCCTGATGCAGCAAAGCATCCCCAAATCATGACACTACCACCACCATGCTTGACCGTTGGTATGAGGTTCTTATTGTGGAATGCAGTGTTTGGTTTTTGTCAGACATAACGGGGCCCGTGTTGGTCAAAAATTTCCACTTTTGACTTATCTGTCCATAGAACATTGTTCTAGAACTCTTTAGGATCATCAAGGTGTTTTTGGCAAACTTGAGACGAGCATTTATAGTCTTTTTAGTGAGCAGTGGTTTCTGCCTTGCTACTCTGCCATGAATCACATTTTTTCTGATGGTGGAGTCATGAACACTGACCTTAACCGAGGCGAGAGAGGACTCTAGATCCCTGGATGTTGTTCTAGGGTTCTTTGTGACTTCCTGGAAGATTTTACGCCTTGCTCTTGGAGACATTTTGGCAGGACGGCCACTCCTGGGAAGATTCACTACTGTCCTAAACTATCTCCATTTGGACAATATGGCTCTGTGGTTTGATGGCGCCCCAGAGCCTTAGAAATGTCTTTGTAATCCTTTACAGACTGATAAGCATCAACAATATTTTTCCGTAGGTCTTCAGGAAATTCTTTTGATCGTGGCATGATGTGCCTCTAGAACCTGTGTGATGACAACTTCAATATGATGGTAAGGGCCAAAGTTAGTCAAATTTATATTGGGCAGGGCTGGCCCAAATCAGGCCTGATTGTTAACCAAAGTATTCAAACAGCTGACTCTAATTATCCATTTAATTGGGTTGCGTTAACTAGGGGGGGCAATAACTTTTTCACATCCATGTCTGTCTGTTAATAACATGTTAATAGTAAGCAGCGGAAATGTTTTCAATTCTTTGTCGTGTTAGCTTGACCGTGTCAAGGAAATTCATGGTTAAATTAATTTTAATACAAGCATTTTCCAGATTTTTAATTCACACTATTGTCTGTGTGTTATGCTGTGGGGAATGAGTTGTTACTTCAAAGCTGATTAGATAAGGCAGAGAACACAAACTGTATTAACTCTTTGAAGCTCGCCTTCCAAAACGCTATCTGATTGATTGTCTCCTAAGGTGTCATAAAACTTTCCAAGTGACAATGCAGTTGCACCATGATTGTGTTAAAAGTTAGTTAAAATGCTTTAACAATCATTTTTAATTACATAACTTGTGGGCACAAGTTTCACAGTTATTTTAAGTTTCCCAATAAACCTGAAGGTTTACTGTGTTTTAAATGAATATTATAAACTAATAACTATTTAAAAATATTATTATTTGATTGTATTATGATGTGTTGTATATTCTTGTAATCATAATTGTGTGTAGAAAATGAAACTGAAATTCGTATGCTTCTCCAATGAATGTAACTAAAGTTATATTGAATAGGAGGTTTAAATAATAAATGTAAAATCCTTTGATAACGAAATAGGCAGATACATTCCATTTCTAACACACCCGGTTTGTGTGACAAGCAACTGTCTCTCAAATACTGTAAACCAATGGAAGGACCGACAAGGATTTGTTTACAGTACAATGGAATGCCAATACAGAGTGTTATTTAAACTTGAAACAAGGATTTTCACTTTCTTAGCTGGTCTCTCTTCTCTCTGGATGCTCTGGATTTGCGCTCTTTCTTCAAAACATCTAATCGCTCAACTCATTAAACTCTGAAGTTCTTCAACAAAGACGCAATAATAATTTAGATTGTAGGTTTATTTTTGTTTTCTAACAAACACACATTTGCAAGTATCAGATACTTGAACGCAGTTAATAAGGGCAACACAAGAAAAGTGGATTTAGGATTTACTGGTTACATTACTGGTTACATGACAGTGTGTGAAGCTTTGGAAATACTACAAGGCTGTAAATCTACCTCTTTCAGTAGATGTCCTTATTTGACAGTCAAACAGAATCTGCCTGGAGATAGTTCATTGTAATTCTACAAACACTAAACTACAACTACGACTACTAATAGTATTCAAAAGGCAAGCACTGCAAGTATACCATATTAAACATATATTGGCAAAGGGATACCTTGATGTATGTAGCCTTTCCTTGCTGCTGAATTCTACAATAGCATTTCATAATATTTTGCTTTATTAATGTAAGATGCACATTCCCTCTGATCCTTCAGCCTAGTTGAGGAAAGGGCTGCCACCTCTAGGCTTTCAATATGAGATCTTCAATGGCCAGCTGGGACAATAGGGCGTTCTTTTGGCACAGGATGGCTTGAAAAATGTAATTTCTGGAAAACACTTCGTATTTATTTAAATTTGCCAGTTGAAAATATTTTCTATACACAAAATATTCATTTGACGTTTGTCTACAGCTCGTTAATTTGAAGACGCCCTTCTTGGATAATAAACAATGTACAGTGTCTTCTATACGAGTGTCTGTTAGAATAGGGCCACAGCTTTGCCACTATGATACAAAACGTGATACAAAACGTGACTGTGTTCAGCATTCATAAATATATTGTATTTCTTTAAAATGTACAGATTTGGTGACATAAGTGGACATCAAAATGTTTTTTTAATAAACAATAAAGTACAGTTTCAACGTGTGTCAAGCCGATTTCCCGCTCCTCTCAGCAGTGAAGGTGTGTTGGAGGGAGGGTCTTGCCTCTTTCTCGGCCTCACGGTTTCTTGGCTCTCTTATCCAAGGCCAGTTGCAGTGCCTGCAGTAGGGTGTCCTTGTTATTTAGCACGTTGTACTGGTTCAGCTCCACCAGTCTGCTGTACTGCTGCTTAGAGTAGGTGAAATTGCTGGTGCAATAGGGAGAGTCCGAGCACTCCACCACAAAATCACCCCAGTCCTTCTCTTCCGGGGTCACCCTTGGGACACCTGTAAAACAAACGAGACACTGTCATTCATCTTGCTTTACCATGGCTGACATGGTTAGCCCTTTTATTTATCTAGAAATATATATTGTTTTATATGATAAAGACTCGGTATAAATTAAAGCGGTATGTTAAATCAGGAGCTGCAGCATTCACCTTAGCTGTTTCATGCTAGGTCTGTATCATTACAGTTCGATATTCATTTCCTGAAAGGAAAATAAATGATGTCTGGCTGTCGCTGTGTGTGATGGGAGTGCTTGCAACGTGTGTGTAGAGTGAGGAGCTCAGAGTGAGTGAGGGGTTTTCACCCGTTATTTTCTCTTTTTCTTCCTTTATTTCTTATGTGTTAGGTTTTGTTAAAACAAAAAAAGGTTTAACAGTTGGGTGTTTTATAATTTTCAGCCGTGATGGCCAAAGTCGGGGGAATTCCGAGGGGTTCAGTTCCTAACTTTGAAAATATAACACAGAGAAATGGCATAAAAGTTGTAGTGGATGTGTCTGTTCCGGTTGAGAAATGTGTGGTTGAACCTGGAAAAGTAATTGGGTGTGAGAATATCAAGTCTGCATTGCGTATGAATAAGGTTGTTGGGGTATTTCTGAGTAATTAAGTTTCGGAAATGGTTCAGCAGGGTTTGGTTATTGACGGAGTGTTGGTGTCTGTTCTGCCTCTTGCGAGTCCTGCCAGGAAAATAACAATTTCAAATATACCACCTTTTCTGGACTCATAGAGAGAGAGCTAAGCCATCATGGTCAAATAATGTCAAGCATTACAATGATTCCTCTGCGTTGCAAATCGCCGGATTTAAAGCACGTCGCTTCTTTCAGAAGACATTTATATATGCTTCTGAATGACCTGACTGGAGAGTTAAATGAAGCGTTTAGGTTTCAGGTGGACGGTAGCGAATACGTAGTGTTTGCTTCTTCTGATTTAATGAAATGTTTTAAATGTGGCCGTAAAGGGCATATTGCAAAGAACTGCAAGATTGTAGGATAAATTGAAAGCGAGGTGGAAGAAGCCATTGAGGTGAGAGAGAGCGCAGCTGAACTGGAGAGCTAGGTTGCTGGTCCTTCGGATCACAGCGCTGTAGATGGAGGAGCGGAGCGAGAGGCTGAAAAGTTCCAACCTGGTTTGGTTGAGTCTGGTGAGGTAGATGGGGAGAGTAAGCTGCAGGAATCATCTGAAATAGACAGGAAGACAGGAGAAGCTGTGATTGAGGCTGAGGCTGGAGGGATACCTGTGGTAGCTGACGGACAGGGTAGTGAGGGGAGAAAAGGAGATGGAAGTGGGTGAGCTCAAATTCCCAAAAGGAAAAAGAAAAATTAGACACAGTTTTGCAGCAAAACGCAGCCTCGTTTCTGAGGATGGAGTCAGTCAGGCTGGTGAATCAGTGAGCGAGCTACCTGTGAGAGTGGATTGTGCTCAAACATACAGCACATCGGTCAGTGGTGGCGATTTTAGTGAAGACGAGGGCAGTGATACTGACTCATCGATTAGCTCTGACATGTCGGTGTGGCAGGGTGATTGCCCTGCACAATGGTAAATTAGTGTTTGTGTGTTTATATGTGGGAATGGGTTTATTTTGTGTCGTTTTGGGAGTTGATTTGTTTGATTGAATTATTGTTTACAGACGGGTGCTCGATTGAGACTTGCTGCCTGCTATGTGTGGTTGAAGGGAAGGGCAGCAAGTGATTGGCTGTGCTGGTCCTCAATCAGCAGGTGTGCGGGTCTTGACCGAGTGTCCGTCAGGTTAAAAACATCCGTGGGAGATAACTCGGGGCTGCTGCAAGGCCTGCCGTTTTCATGGCACCTTTTGATTTATAGTTTGTTGTATTGTGTTTTATTTTGCACAGTTTGCTGTATTAGTCCTCTGTGCGTTACCATCGCTGGTAATGTCACATGACCACCTTTATTTTACTTTTGTTTTCTGTTTGTGAATAAATCTTGCGCGCCTGTGCCGGCGTTTCAACACCATGTCTGTCTCTCTGTATGCTTGAACAGCAGCTACCCACACGCGTGACACGAGCAAGACTCTGTCACAGTTGGCTGGTCAACAAGTGAGAGGGGGGTATAGTGCTGAAAGCATTCAGGCATTTCTGAGCTCCACTAAAGGGAAAAGAGATTGAAGTGATTGAGTATTTCCCTGATTTAAAATTGTTTTTAAGTTCGGCAGAGCAAATTAGGCATAATGCAGCTGTACTGGGAATGGAGCAAAGAGAAAGAGATCAATAAAAAATATAATAAGCAAATTTTGTGCCTCTCTAAAAAAGTAATGATGGATAAGTCTACACAAGCATTATTTATTTTTTATGTGTGCATTTTTATTGGTGTTTGTAAATTCCAGCGTATCTCTCTGTGGAAGGGAAGACCCCGTTCTACAATAAACACTGTGCAGGGCTGCTCGCCCTGTTACATACCCCCCCCCCCCCCCTTGTGCAAAGCACACATGGCCATAATGGCCACCTCCCCCCTCAGTCTCAATGTCCTGGAAGAGGGGTCTGGAGTAATCATGGGGGTGGCCAAGGTGGGATGTCCTCCTCCTCCCATGTCTTCCTGGCTGGTAGCTCCCTCTTCCGGGGCTTCAGCCACTGTTCCTCCTGCCACGAAAGTGCGGCTGGGGGCGCTGGTCTCCTGACCTCCCCCCCTTCTCTGGCAGCGAAACTGCTGCAGTGGGAGCAGGTCTCCTGACGTCCCCCACAATCTCCGGCAGCGAAACTGCTGCTGGGGTTGGTGGTCTCCAGACCTCCTCCCCCTTCTTCGTGGCCGGCAGCTCCCCTTGGTGGGGTTCCTGCCACAGTACTTCCTGCTGCGATGCGGAGCAACAGGCAGCCCCCGGCGATGCGTAGCGGCTGGCAACCCCAGGTGACGCAGTCCCAGCGACCCCAGGCGACGCTGAGCGGCAGGCAACCCCAGGTGACGCTGAGCGGCTGGCAACCCCAGGCGACGCTGAGCGGCTGGCAACCCCAGGCGATGCTGAGGCATCCTTGGGCGAAGCGTGGCAGGCATCCCCGGACGAAGCGTGGCAGGCCTCCCTGGGCGAAGCGAGGCAGGGAATCAGGACAAGCTGGGGTACGGGTGATGTCCCTCTTTTCGGCCACTGCGGCCGGGCGGTTCTTCCCTGTGCTTCCCTCAGCAGCCTATACAAGGGCTGCTGAGGACTGCCAGCATCTAGTCCTGGTCCTTCTGGTGCAGGGAGAGGCAGCTCCTGCTCCTCTCCCCCTGATGACGATGGAGACAGAGGCAACTCCAGCTCCTCTCCTTATGATGGTGGGGGAAGTGACAACAGCAGGCATTCACCCTCTGCTGGTGGACGGGGACGTGATACCAGCAGGCATTCAACCTCTGCTGGTGGGGGAAGTGATACCAGCAGGCATTCAACCTCTGCTGATGGGGGAAGTGATACCAGCAGGCACTCACCCTCTGCTGGTGGACGGGGACGTGATACCAGCCGGCATTCACCCTCTGCTGGAGGACGGGGACCCAGTAGCCATTCACCCTCTGCTGGTGGACGGGGACCCAGCAGCCATTCACCCTCTGCTGGTGGAGGAGGCAGAGGCAGCTCCTGCTGCTCTGCGCCTGCCGATGGAGCGCGGAGGGACCCCTTGGTGGAAACGAGCAAGCCAACCACCTCTGACGGCGTCGATTGTTTGAAAGCGAGACCGTTGCCCCACCACTCCCGCCCTGGTCGTTCGTGAGAGGGGGGGAGACGACCACCCTTACTCGTATGGTCGGACAGGCATAGCCAGCATTGCCTCGCTCTGGAGGGAGGGGATAGTTGAGTGTACCGTGCCCCCACTCCCCGCAGAGGTAGAACACTGTGGTCACCCCCAAAGTGTGGAGGAAGGCTTCCCAGCTGCTCTCCTCTGGTGGCTGTGGTGGAAGTTGGGGTACGGGTGATGTCCCTCTTTTAGGCCACTGCGGCTGGGCGGTTCTTCCCCGTGCTTCCCTCAGCAGCCTATACAAGGGCTGCTGAGGACCGCCAGCATCTAGTCCTGGTCCTTCTGGTGCAGGGAGAGGCAGCTCCTGCTCCTCTCCCCCTGATGGCGATGGAGGCAGAGGCAGCTCCAGTTCCTCTCCTTGTGATGGTGGGGGAAGTGATACCAGCAGGCATTCACCCTCTGCTGGTGGGGGAAGTGATAGCAGCAGGCACTCACCCTCTGCTGGTGGACGGGGACCCAGCAGGCATTCACCCTCTGCTGGTGGCGGAGGCAGAGGCATTTCCTGCTGCTCTGACCCTGCCGGTGGAGGTGGCGGAGGAAGAGGCAGCTCCTGCTGCTCTGCGCCTGCCGGTGGAGGTGGCGGAGGCAGAGGCAGCTCCCGCTGCTCTCCTCTTGATGGCAAAGGCGGCAGGGGCTCCTCCCCTTCTGGCGGCGAAGGTGGCAGGGGCTCCTCCCCTTCTGGCGGCGAAGGCGGCAGGGGCTCCTCCCCTTCTGGCGGCGAAGGCAGCAGGGGCTCCTCCCCTTCTGGCGGCGAAGGCGGAACCAGCAGCCATGCTCCTTCTGCTGGTGGAGACGGCCGCAGCAGGTCCACTTTCTCTGCTGTGGGTGGTGGAGGCGGGACCAGCAAGCACTCTCCCTCTGCTGGTGGGGATGGGCACAGCAGGCATTCCTCTGGAGGGAGGGGGCAGTTGAGTGTACTGTGCCCCCACTCTCCGCAGAGGTAGAACTCTGTGGTCACTCCCAAAGTGTGGAGGAAGGCTTCCCAGCTGCTCTCCTCTGGTGGCTGTAGTGGGACCAGCAGACACTCTTCTCTTGCGGGTGCTGGCTTGGGCTGTGGCTGTTCGGACTCCTCCCTCTTAGGTGTTGGCTGGGTTTGGTCCCTCACCCAGAACCACTCTGCCGCATCCCCAACGAGGCCCTGGTTCCAGGCTTCCTCATACTGGGGGTCACCGTAAGGGCAGTCCTCCCGGACGTGCCCAAACTCACCACAGGCACCACACATAGGAGCCCCTTCCATTCTCCACTGCTCCTGTTCGGCTGCCCAGTCCGGGGATCCAAATTGCGTTGGAACCCGAGACCACCACCTCTTGCCCAGCTGTTCTGGCTGCTGCCGCTTGTGCTGCTGCTTGCAGCTTTTTCTTCCCATCCTTCTTTCCTTCACTCCAAAAAATAACGATTAATTTAAAAAAACAAACAAACTGAAGTACCCCTCTGCAGTACCTCTTCTGGCCTGAGTTCAGGAGGCGCTGGTGATCCCACACTGGACACCATGTGAGGCAGGAAATGGCTTTGCGGGGACCCAGACCAGAAGAAAGCACAACCAGAACAGAGGTACGGTGCAGTGGCGCATGCGCCATTTTATTAATTAACAAAAAAATAAATAAAATATTTGAACAAAAATTAACACTTGCTCGCAGCAGAAATAAAACAATTAAACAGAATAAATCATGAACACAAAATAAATGCTAAGGTCTGGCTGGGCAGTAGCCTTCACGGATCCTTATTCTTTTTAAATCTCTCTTGCCTCTCGCTCTCCCGTTCTCCACTTCTGAACACTCCTTTTCTAACATGGAGAGAGCTGCAGGTATTTATACAGGTGACCATCTCCCGATTAGCAATAAATTAATCACTTAATTCAGGAGATGGCCACCTTCTGCACGGGTTTTATATAAAGGTGGATGGGGCTTCCCATCCACACTGCAAAATAAAACGCAAGGCAGTTCGCCGTCATTTATAAACAAATACATTTTTAAAACAATAACACAAAAATGCACGGCTGCGCCGTCATACAAAATAATAAACAAATACAAAATAACACAGGGGCGGAGGGGAAGACCCCGTTCTACAATAAACACTGTGCAGGGCTGCTCGCCCTGTTACACTCTCCTTTAAACCCTAAAATGCAGACTCTAATTATAGGAACACTAAATATTAATGGCGGTAGAGATGGTGCAAAGAGAGCAGCTCTGTTTGAATATTTAAATTAAAAGAAAGTTAATGTTGCCTTGCTCCAGGAGACCCACAAAGATGACAATAATAAATCTGAATGGATTCAGGATTGGGAAGGGGGGGTTATTTTTAGTCATGGGACGAATTTTAGTGCTGGAGTTGCCATATTATTTGCAAAATGGTTTAAGTATGACTCTATCAATGTGAATGAGATCATTAAAGGGTGCTTGTTAAAAGTGCAAGTATCTGTAGAAGGTAGAAATTTAGTATTTGTTAATATTTATGCACCAAACGATGGGAGCGAGAGGGTGCTGTTTTTTCAGACTCTCAATGGAGTTATTGCCCAGAGTCAGGCTGAAGAGGTGGTTTTATTAGCTAATGATTTTAACTGTACAGTTGACAACAAGCTAGACAGAAATGGCCCAGAGCCTCACCCCAGGTCAATTAAGGAGCTGGTTACTGTTCTAACAGCACAGGATATGGAGGATGTGTGGAGAGTAATGAATCCTAATGTGAAGCAGTATACCTGGGCTAAGGGGAGTGATAGGAATATCTGTTTAGCTCGACTAGATACATTTTATGTTTTTAAGCATCAATTAAATAATTTTTCTGAATCTACTATTCACCCCACAGGTCTATCTGATCATAGTTTGGTCAGTTTGAATATAATTATCCCTATTGCACGTGCCCATCTTATTGGCATTTTAATACTAAACAAAAAAATAGTCATTTTTTAAAAATGTTTTAGATTCTTTTGGGAAAGGTGGAGGAGGCAGAAAAAAGTGTTTTTATCTATCAATAAGGCAATGGTGGGACGTAAGTAAAATTCAGACCCAACTGTTTTGTCAACAGTACACTATGAATGCTACAAAGAGCATTAGTGAGGCAATGAGAGAGCTGGAGGAGGAGATTACTGAACTCCATAATGGATTGGAAGCTACATATAGTGACAGGCTTTATCAAGTCCTGAAGCTCAAAAAGAGGAGTTTGGCTGAGTTGTTGGACTCACGGGTACAGGGAGCGCTGGTACGTTCACAGTTTTTAAAACTTTCTCAGATGGATGCTCCAACTCAATATTTTTTTGCATTGGAAAAGAAAGTAGCTCAGAATAAGACAATACACTGCCTTAGAACAGCAAATGGTTAGTTGCTGTGTGAGCCTCCGGCTATCAGGGAGCATACTGTGGGTTTCTTTTCACAGCTGTATAAGGCGGAGGATGTGGATGGATCTGAGGGAACTGAGCAGTTCCTCCAGGGGCTAACACAGGTTCCAGAAGAAGAGAAAGAGAAGCTGGAGAGTGCACTGACGTTGCAAAAACTTTCTAATGCTCTGGAAAGGCTCAACACAGGCAAAACACCTGGAATCGATGGAATACCTGTTGCGTTTTATAAGACCTTCTGGTCTGAGGTGGGAAGTGACATTTTGTAAGTGATGGAGGAATGCATTGTGGAAAATGAACTGCCACTGAGCTGCTGGGGTGCAATACTGACTTTGCTGCCGAAGAAAGGGGACTTGTTATTAAGAACTGGAGACCTGTAAGTATTCTTTGCACTGACTATAAAATCTTGTTAAAGGCACTGACAAATAGACTAAGCAGAGTAATGGGCACTATTGTGCATTCAGATCAAACGTACTGTGTACCTGGCCAAACAATATTTGATAATATATTTTTAGTGCGGGACTTAATAGTTGCCTCCAAGCTCTTTGGTTTTAAAGCTGGTTTGCTTTCTCTTGATCAAGAGAACGCTTTTGACCGGGTAGACCACCGGTATCTTTTTGATGTTATTAGGTTATTCGGCTTTGGTCCCATGTTTCTGGAAAAAATTAAGTTGCTCACAGTAGCATTTTTAGTGTACTTAAAATAAATGGTGTATTATGTTCTCCTTTTAAAGTTCAAAGGGTAATTCGCCAGGGTTGTTCCCTATCAAAAATGTTATACTCTCTGTCATTTGAACCACTGATGGTAAAATTGAGAAAGATATTGAATGGGTTGTCTATCCCTACTGTGACAATGGAGCCTGTTAAGGTGGTGGCTTACGCTGATGATCTTGCTATCTTAGTAACAAATAAGAGACATTCACATCATAGTGGAGAGCTTGAGGGTATTTGAAAGAGTGTCCTCAGCTCGGGTAAATTGGGACAAAAGTAATGCCTTTTTAATTGGAGAGTGGGAGGGCAGCAGACCACCAGATTTACCACCAAGGCTTAAATGGAATAGGGAGGTTTTCCAAGCCTGGAAAACTGCAGAATCACTAGCAAGTGAGCTGGGTGTGAAGTCAGTGCATGTGATGGAGGGTTAGTGCAGCTTAAAGCTGTTTTGCCTGAAGAAGGGTTGCAGAAGTTGAGGCAATTTTTCCTAGGAAAAAGCCAAAAGTTTGCAGAAGGGTATAAGGTTCAGTTTGGGGGGGATACAAAAAAAAAAATGTATCGGACGTGTGATTTGTTTAGTGAATTGTGTCCGAGTTTTACTCAAATTATTTTTATTTTTGGGGTGAAGAACACTATAAAGGAAATAAAAATCTGTGTCAATTGGCAAATTTTCTACTGGGCTAGGCAAAAATGGCAATTCTGAAAAGTAGGAAAAACAAAATGAATGGAGTTTTAACTGATGCGGTAGTACCTATTTTTAAAGTGTTGGTAACCTCAAGGATTAAAGTTGATTTTACTTTTTATAAATTGGTGCACCAGCTAGAAATGTTTCAGACAATTTGGGCAATTGGGGAGGTGGTGTGTTTGGTGGAAGATAATAAATTAAGAATGTGTTTGTAAAGATTGTAATAGAGAGTTTTGTATGGACATCTGTGCTATTTATTAATTTTGTACTGTTAATATTGATTGATTGAAATAAAGGATATTTAAAAAATATCTATCTTAAAATCCCCATTCATAAAAAACTTGTGCAGAAGGTGACCATCTCCCAAATTAATTCATTGATTAATTGTTGCTAATCAGGAGATGGTCACCTGTATAAAAGCTGCAGCTGTCTGCATCAGGAGGAGAGTATCAGAGGAGCGAAGTAAGTCTGTGAAAGAGGTAGTAAACTAGAGTAAACAATTACTATACATGCTGGTTTATACACCAGCATGATACTTGTTTGTTATTTGCTTGTTTATTTGTTTGGCCAACACACATTTTATTTTGCAGCATTTGGTGTTTTGCTTAAACTGTTCTTTTTATTGTTTATTTAATAAAACGCTGAGCGCCGTTGTGCTTCAATTTCATCCGCCAGTCATTGTTTGGAGTCTGTGTTTCTGGTCTGATGTCACCCCTGCAAAGCCATCCTGTTCACAGTTCCTCTTTGGTGTCTATGCCTTAGGAAGACAGACAGTGGGAATGGGAAAGATATACAAACCTGACACACACAGGCGGTGTCTGATCCCTGTGCCGATGTAGAGTGCAGGCTGTAGGTGGAACCTTAGCTTGATTTTAGAACCCTTACTGTACCTGGGGCCTTGAACTTCCTGAAGGACTGGTTGATGAGAGGGAAGTGCAGCACTATGGGGATCTTGGGGTTCTCCGTGTCTGTGAAGATGTAACACTCCTTGGGGTTCTTCAGGTCCTCCTCACTCAGGGTGATCGGAGGGAAGGGAATGCTGCGCTCACTACAGTACTGCTGCGTCAGCTTCAGCACCTGGGGGGTGTCACAGAGGGGAGGCTTAGCCTTGGAAGGAGCCCATGCCCCAATCCTTCCACAGATACACCATGATTCAAATTTACAGTCACCCACCTCCACCCTGCAAAAGCTTATTAGTGAATACATCTGACAACTTCACAAGTTTGACTCACGTCAAAGTGTCCTCCCCAGGAGTAGTCGAAAGACAGGATAAGGTCCACCTCCCTGGCGGCGTGCAGGACGAGTGGGAAGGCAGAATTGATGGAGAGGCCGCTGTCCACCAAGTTCAGAACGGGCTCGGAGGGGGTCAGCTTGCTGGGGAAGGTGTCTGGGTGAGAATCTGAAAGCCAGAGCAGAGTGGATCTCATCATAGCAGAACAAGAACATACATGATAGTAGGCCGGAATGTCATGAAGTAAGTAGGCAAGATAAATGCAACATTACATAATCAAATACAATATAATAAATAAGAACCAACAGTTTAGTGAATGAAAGGCATAAGAAGTCAAATTTGGGTCATGCCGTGTCAAATCAACCAGAGCTTCCCACCACAGGACTTTGATTTTGCTTACATGCTGTGTAGTGGAAGATACAGGTCAGGTAAGAAAACAAACCAAATATTTAAGCTCAATGTTAAACGAGGCAGTCTTCCCAGCGACAGCGAGTGGGAGAAGTACAGGCGTGGAAAAGTACAGAGCAGTTTAGAAGCAGTAAGGAGAAATTGCATCTTGAATTGCTTTAATCAGAAAACACAGGACATTGGGGAAACACAGCAGCAGCTCAAAGTCAAAACAGCTGCGTGTGTTTTTCTGATAACAATCAAGCTGAAACTCGGAGCAGCTGATTCAAATTCAGCGCCGTTCTGAGACACTGGCGAGGGGAGGAGCCAACAGCACAGCAGAACAACGCAGTTAAACGAGGCAGTCTTCCCAGCGACAGCGAGTGGGAGAAGTACAGGCGTGGAAAAGTACAGAGCAGTTTAGAAGCAGTTTGAAAGCAGGTTGACAGCTGCAGAAGAAACTAAACTTCAAAAAAAAAAACCTCAACATGGTCTTCAAGCCAGTAATCTGTGACACCTGCTTGATGTGGGAAATCCGAGAAAACCCAGCAGAGCTAAACCAAGTGTGCGTAAAGTGCCGCGCGATCCAGGATTTGCATAAACTAGTAAGTATGCTAGAAATGGAGCTGGAAGAAGTGAGACAGCAACAGGATCTTGAGGAACTGGCACACCCACAATTCATGGAAGTCTGCATCACCCCTAACAGACTGAAAGCCACCAGGGAGATAGAAGGTCAGAACAGCTGGGTTCAGGTAGGCAGAAGCAGGGAAAAAAAGAAACTTCCTCAAACACAACCACCAGAAATCAAAACAACCAACAGATTTGAGTCACTTCAGAATTTTGATGAGCAGAACCAACAACAAGAGAATGAAAGGAACAACATCCAGGACCCTACTGACAGTGGTGACCAGACAGCAAAAAGAAGAGAGGTCATGATTTTGGAGCCACCATATTGAGAAACACAGCAAGTTCAATACGCAGTTTGGACCCCCTTACTACAACAGTGTGCTGCCTTCCGGGAGCCTCAGTCAAGCACATTACTGAGAACGTGGACAGGCTCCTAGAACGAACAGGAGACGACCCGGTAGTAGTCGTCCACATCGGTACAAACAACATTGGAAGAGACAGACCAAAATCCCTGCAAAACAAATTCAGAGAGCTAGGAAGGAAATTAAAAGAGAAAACCAAAACTGTGGTATTTTCTGGTACACTACCGGCACCTTGCAAAGGACCATATGGACAGCTGGAAATAATCAAAACGCATGGCTGAAGACGTGGTGCACACGGGAAGGCTTCACCTATCTTGATCATTAGACCACATTCTACAACAAGGACTATCTGTATAGACGGGATGGACTGCACTTAAATAACAAGGGAACCAGTCTACTTGGAGAAAAAATCCTCGAGCAGGTTCAGAAGCATTTAAACTAGAAAGGGGGGAGAAATCAACAAAAAAACAGAAGGGAGACCGCATCAAAACAAGGACAACAACTCAGGTAAGACAACCATTAAATGTATTTATCTAAATGCTAGAAGTATCAGAAACAAAATTCTAGAACTTGAAGCTACTGCACTAACAAGTAACTATGATGTGATAGGTGTTACTGAAACTTGGTTGTGTGAGAGTGATGGGGACGAATATAATATTTGTGGGTATACACTGTATAGGAAAGACAGGCAGGACAGAAGAGGAGGAGGGGTAGCGCTATACATAAGAAACAGTTTTGAAGCCCAGGTGTTAAACCTGGACAAAGAAAATAAAGCCGAATCAATATGGGTCAGAATAACAGACAAAAATTCAAAGGGCATAATAATAGGAGCATGCTATAGACATCCAGATTCAGATGGTGAGCAAAATAATCTGTTATACAATGACATTAGAAATATGTGTGTAGCAAAGGAGAGGCCATACTAATGGGGGATTTCAACTTCCCCCATATAAAATGGGAAAACCCTGTGGGTAGCACGAAGGATGAAATTGAAATGGTGGAAATGACAAATGCCTGCTTCCTAACACAATTTGTCAAGGCACCGACTAGAGGGGAGGCATGCCTTGATTTAGTCTTTTCAAATAACGAAGACAGAATAACTAAAACAGAGGTCAGAGAACCACTAGCAAACTCAGACCACAACATGGTCTCATTTGAAGTGTTTTTTAAAACCCCAAAAGTAAAGACTAAACTAAGGTTTACAATTTTAGAAAAGCAAACTATGAAGGTATGAAACAGAGACTAACAGAAGTAGATTGGAGTAAAATAGAGAAAACACCCACAGAAGAAGGATGGTTGTTCTTCAAAAATGTAGTACTAGAGGCGCAAAACAATTATATCCCTAAAGTAGACAAATCTAAATGTAAAACTAAATTGCCAAAATGCTTTAATAGATCAATTTAAAAAAATACTCAGCGAAAAAAGGCACTTTACAGAGCATTACAAAAGGACCAAAAAGAAAGTACGCAGAAAGAGTACACGGAACTGCAAACGCAAGTCAAAAAAGAAGTTAGAAAGGCCAAGAGAGAAATAGAAATGAACATTGCTAAGGGAACTAAAACCAATTCCAAAATGTTTTTCCAATATTACAACAGCAAGAGAACATTCAAAGAGGAGATTAAATGTTTAAGAGATACAAATGGCAAAATCGTAGATGAAGAAAAAAAATAGCAAATATATTAAATGATTACTTTTCACAAGTTTTTACAAAGGAGGATACAGACAACATGCCCCACATGTCATCCAGTTCCTATCCAGTTTTAAATAACTTTAGCATAACTGAGGCAGAAGTGTTAAAGGGACTAGGAGCTCTTAAAATAAACAAATCCCCTGGGCCGGATGAGATCCTCCCAGTAGTACTCAAAGAAATGAAAGAAGTAATTTACAAACCGCTAACCAAGATCGTGCAGCAGTCTCTTGACACAGGGGTGGTACCGACAGACTGGAAAATTGCAAACATAATACCGATCCACAAAAAGGGAAACAAAACTGAACCAATTAACTACAGGCCAGTAAGCCTGACTTCTATTATATGCAAACTTATGGAAACTATAATAAGATCTAAAATGGAAAATTACCTATGGTAACAGCATCCTGGGAGACAGTCAACATGGTTTTAGGAAAGGGAGATCGTGTCTAACTAACTTGCTTGAGTTTTTTGAGGATGCAACATCCATAATGGATAATTGCAAAGCATATGACATGGTTTATTTAGATTTCCAGAAAGCTTTTGACAAAGTCCCGCACAAAAGATTAATTCTCAAACTGAACGCAGTTGGGATTCAAGGAAACTGGAGCTGGAAATAATAAATCAAAACCAATGGTTGAAGACGTGGTGCACACGGGAAGGCTTCACCTATCTTGATCATTGGACCACTTTCTACAACGAGGACTATCTGTATAGACGGGATGGACTGCATTTAAATAACAAGGGAACTAGTCTACTCGGAGAAAAGATCCTCGAGCAGGTTCGGAAGCATTTAAACTAGAAAGGAAGGGGGGAGAAATCAACAAAAAAACAGAAGGGAGACCGCATCAAAACAAGAACAACAACTCAGGTAAGACAACCATTAAATGTATTTATCTAAATGCTAGAAGTATCAGAAACAAAATTCTAGAACTTGAAGCTACTGCACTAACAGGTAACTATGATGTGATAGGTGTTACAGAAACGTGGTTATCTGAGAGTGATGGGGACGAATATAATATTTGTGGGTATACACTGTATAGGAAAGACAGGCAGGACAGAAGAGGAGGAGGGGTAGCGCTATACATAAGAAACAGTCTTGAAGCCCAGGGGTTAAACCTGGACAAAGAAAATAAAACCGAATCAATATGGGTCAGAATAACAGACAAAAATTCAAAAGCCATAATAATAGGAGCATGCTATAGACCGCCAGATTCAGACGGTGAGCACAATAATCTGTTATACAATGACATTAGAAATGTGTGTAGCAAAGGAGAAGCCATACTAATGGGGGATTTCAACTTCCCCCAAATAAAATGGGAAAACCCGGTGGGTAGCGCGAAGGATGAAATAGAAATGGTGGAAATGACAAATGACTGCTTCCTAACACAATTTGTCAAGGCACCCACTAGAGGGGAGGCATGCCTTGATTTAGTCTTTTCAAATAACGAAGATAGAATAACTAAAACAGAGGTCAGAGAACCACTGGCAAACTCAGACCACAACATGGTCTCATTTGAAGTGTTTTTTAAATCCTCAAAAGTAAAGACTAAAGCTAAGGTTTACAATTTTAGAAAAGCAAACTATGAATGTATGAAAAAGAGACTAACAGAAGTAGATTGGAGTAAAATAGAGAAAACACCCACAGAAGAAGGATGGTTGTTCTTCAAAAACGTAGTACTAGAGGCGCAAAACAATTATATCCCTAAAGTAGACAAATCTAAATGTAAAACTAAATTGCCAAAATGGTTTAATAGATCAATTAAAAAAAATATTCAGCGAAAAAAGGCACTTTACAGAGCATTAAAAAAGGACCAAAAAGAAAGTACGCAGAAAGAGTACACAGAACTGCAAATGCAAGTCAAAAAGGAAGTTAGAAAGGCCAAGAGAGAAATAGAAATGAACATTGCTAAGGGAGCTAAAACCAATTCCAAAATGTTTTTCCAATATTACAACAGCAAGAGAACATTCAAAGAGGAGATTAAATGTTTAAGAGATACAAATGGCAAAATCGTAGAGGAAGAAAAAAAAATAGCAAATATGTTAAATGATTACTTTTCACAAGTTTTTACAAAGGAAGATACTGACAACATGCCCCACATGTCATCCAGTTCCTATCCAGTTTTAAATAACTTTAGCATAACTGAGGCAGAAGTGTTAAAGGGACTAGGAGCTCTTAAAATAAACAAATCCCCTGGGCCGGATGAGATCCTCCCAGTAGTACTCAAAGAAATGAAAGAAGTAATTTACAAACCGCTAACCAAGATCATGCAGCAGTCTCTTGACACAGGGGTGGTACCGACAGACTGGAAAATTGCAAACGTAATACCGATCCACAAAAAGGGAAACAAAACTGAACCAGGTAACTACAGACCAGTAAGCCTGACTTCTATTATATGCAAACTTATGGAAACTATAATAAGAGCCAAAATGGAAAATTACCTATATGGTAACAGGGTACTGGGAGACAGTCAACATGGTTTTAGGAAAGGGAGATCGTGCCTAACTAACTTGCTTGATTTTTTTGAGGATGCAACATCGATAATGGATAATTGCAAAGCATATGACATGGTTTATTTAGATTTCCAGAAAGCTTTTGACAAAGTCCCGCACAAAAGATTAATTCTCAAACTGAACGCAGTTGGGATTCAAGGAAACACATGTACATGGATTAGGGAGTGGTTAACATGTAGAAAACAGAAAGTACTGATTAGAGGAAAAACCTCAGAATGGAGTGTGGTAACCAGCGGTGTACCACAGGGATCAGTATTAGGTCCTCTGCTATTCCTAATCTACATTAATGATTTAGATTCTGGTATAGTAAGCAAACTTGTTAAATTTGCAGACGACACAAAAGTAGGAGGAGTGGCAAACACTGTTGCAGCAGCAAAGGTCATTCAAAATGATCTAGACAAGATTCAGAACTGGGCAGATACATGGCAAATGACATTTAATAGAGAAAAGTGTAAGGTACTGCACGCAGGAAATAAAAATGTACATTATAAATATCATATGGGAGATATTGAAATTGGAGAAGGAATCTATGAAAAAGACCTAGGAGTTTTTGTTGACTCAGAAATGTCTTCATCTAGGCAATGTGGGGAAGCTATAAAAAAGGCTAACAAGATACTCGGATACATTGTGAAAAGTGTTGAATTTAAATCAAGGGAAGTAATGTTAAAACTGTACAATGCACTAGTAAGACCTCATCTTGAATATTGTGTGCAGTTCTGGTCACCTCGCTATAAAAAAGATATTGCTGCTCTAGAAAGAGTGCAAAGAAGAGCGACCAGAATTATTCCGGGCTTAAAAGGCATGTCATATGCAGACAGGCTAAAAGAATTGAATCTGTTCAGTCTTGAACAAAGAAGACTACGTGGCGACCTAATTCAAGCATTCAAAATTCTAAAAGGTATTGACAGTGTCGACGCAAGGGACTTTTTCAGCCTGAAAAAAGAAACAAGGACCAGGGGTCACAAATGGAGTTTAGAAAAAGGGGCATTCAGAACAGAAAATAGGAGACACTTTTTTACACAGAGAATTGTGAGGGTCTGGAATCAACTCCCCAGTAATGTTGTTGAAGCTGACACCCTGGGATCCTTCAAGAAGCTGCTTGATGAGATTTTGGGATCAATAAGCTACTAACAACCAAACGAGCAAGATGGGCCGAATGGCCTCCTCTCGTTTGTAAACTTTCTTATGTTCTTATGTTCTTATGAAACACATGTACATGGATTAGGGAGTGTTTAACATGTAGAAAACAGAAAGTACTGATTAGAGGAGAAACCTCAGAATGGAGTGTGGTAACCAGTGGTGTACCACAGGGATCAGTATTAGGTCCTCTGCTATTCCTAATCTACATTAATGAGTTACATTCTGGTATAGTAAGCAAACTTGTTAAATTTGCAGACGACACAAAAATAGGAGGAGTGGCAAACACTGTTGCAGCAGCAAAGGTCATTCAAAATGATCTAGACAAGATTCAGAACTGGGCAGACACATGGCAAATGACATTTAATAGAGAAAAGTGTAAGGTACTGCACGCAGGAAATAAAAATGTACATTATAAATATCATATGGGAGATACTGAAATTGGAGAAGGAATCTATGAAAAAGACCTAGGAGTTTTTGTTGACTCAGAAATGTCTTCATCTAGACAATGTGGGGAAGCTATAAAAAAGGCTAACAAGATGCTCGGATACATTGTGAAAAGTGTTGAATTTAAATCAAGGAAAGTAATGTTAAAACTGTACAATGCACTAGTAAGACCTCATCTTGAATATTGTGTGCAGTTCTGGTCACCTCGCTATAAAAAAGATATTGCTGCTCTAGAAAGAGTGCAAAGAAGAGCGACCAGAATTATTCCGGGCTTAAAAGGCATGTCATATGCAGACAGGCTAAAAGAATTGAATCTGTTAAGTCTTGAACAAAGAAGACTACGTGGCAACCTAATTCAAGCATTCAAAATTCTAAAAGGTATTGACAGTGTCGACCCAAGGGACTTTTTCAGCCTGAAAAAAGAAACAAGGACCAGGGGTCACAAATGGAGATTAGACAAAGGGGCATTCAGAACAGAAAATAGGAGGCACTTTTTTACACAGAGAATTGTGAGGGTCTGGAATCAACTCCCCAGTAATGTTGTTGAAGCTGACACCCTGGGATCCTTCAAGAAGCTGCTTGATGAGACTCTGGGATCAATAAGCTACTAACAACCAAACAAGCAAGATGGGCCGAATGGCCTCCTCTCGTTTGTAAACTTTCTTATGTTCTAAGATTTGGAGACACACCCCATTTTGTAGGGGTCGGGGGTGGGGGGTGATGGGTAAGTCATACTAGAAACGCATGTCATTTTGGAGTGATTTTGAGAATCTAAAAATGATATTTAGAATGTCATTAGCCCTATGAATGCTTCTGTACAGATAGCAGGGAGGTCTTCTGTAGAATTCATGCACAATAAGTAACACCGCTTTAGTATTTCTGTGTTGCTGGGGGCCTTAAAATTGAAAAAGTGCATGTTCCTTCTAAAGTAGATTACATATCACTTTCAAATTGCTTAGGTGTGCTCATAATTTAACTAACTTTCTGTATGCAGCTCTGCTACTGTCTACCTACTTTAGCATCTGATTTAATGACCCCACAAAAAGGCTTCTGTACGAGCGGTTGGCATGTAATATTTTAATCATGTCAATAAACTCTGAGCTTAAACCCATACGATCCAACACCAACCAAAGATAACCCCATTCCAAGCAACCAAAGACCTTCTTTGCATCAAGCACAGGGAGCAGCAATGTGTATAATATGAAGTAGGCGATGAACATTATCAGATGCCAGACGGATCCTAATGGACTGAACTATACTGGTCACATAGGCCTCGAGACGGCATGACAGAACCACAGCATATACTTCAGTGTCTGAATTTATCAGAGCTAGGGGACGATAACTTGAGCTGAGAGTAGAATCTTTATTTTTTTTTAGTAAAGAGAAATAATAGCGGTATTCACGTCTCTATGAAAAGAGTCTCTATCTGTGGCAGTTTACATCATATTAAGCATGCGAGGACCCAATTGAGCTCAAAGGGTTAAACATTATTCAGGTGGAACACTGTCAATGCCCTGGGGATTTCCCCTTGCTCATACTCTGTAATGCTTCTTATAGTTCAATGGGGAGGACCCAAGCTCTGCAGAGTCATTGGATGGCATGACATTTAGAGATTTTGGGGAAAACATTTCCTTATCAAAGCAAATATCGGACCTGTACAGGTCACAGTAAAAGGAACAGAAAGTGAAATTTATTTGGGAGAGATCCGTTATATTATCTGTGTGGATTTAAAAGCTAAAATAAAAGCACTCATTTTTACGCAATCTCAGAGCAAGTAAATGGGAAGGTCTGCTACCGTTAAAGTAATAATGTTGTCTCAACCTATGCATAACAAACTCGGCCTGCTGTCTGAGCAGTGAATGAAGTCCTCTTTTAATAAGGCTGCGATAAGCACAGAGGATCAGAAAGTATTCAGATAACTTCAATAACAAATTGGTTTACACAACAAAAAAAGTTTGAATCGAAGACCAAAGGGGTATACACTGAAATAAAAGCCACCTTTATCGGAAATTATGGATTTTAAGTAAGATATCCTCCCTGTTTCTCCCCCAAAACTATTAACGTACCTTTAGTCTTATCAATGGAAGAGGAGGCCATTACGTAAAAATATATATTAGCGAGTCTGGAGACGTCATGTTACAAAAATCCAATACGGTTAGAGCTAAATATTTTTAAAAAGCTAGATATTTACCTTAGCTTTGTGTCGTGAAATGATAAGAACACAATAGGGCACAGCCAAGATACCATAGAGAAAGATTGAACTAATGCTGAACAATAAAGAGAGGAAATCCAAAGAAAAAAGTTCCTTTTTCTTTTTCTTTTTCCATCTTTCCTTACTTTCATCTTTAAAAATAAAAACAACAATTCAAGTCCAAAACAGTCCAAATTAGCAATGACCTCATGACAGTAACAGGTGGCCCCCGATGTCATAAGCAGATTTCCACCAAGTGAAAGGACCCAAGGACCGGGAGATTGATCGGCAGGGCTGAACTTCTTCATTGCATCAAGCCTCGCCAGCAGGAGAGGGAGAAAGACCTGGGATGGGTCCGGAAGGTTAAGAGTAACCCAGGAAGACCTGGGCGTCACCTGGTGACTGGAACAGGTGAACCACAGAGTTGTGGTTGACCTTAAGAGTTGCAAGATAAATTAGAAATGCCTGCAGACCACGGGAACTGGAAAAAATTAGAGATTGAGAAAAGGCCCTGTGGTGCTGAGCTGCAAAGTTGCTATAATCCGGGAAGAGTTTAAGTTCCTAGTGCACTCCATCCCAGACAAGGTAGGAAACCACAATGGGAGTGATTTGGTCAGAAAATGTCTGCTCCCTCAGTTCCCTCTCTCAGACAGGCAAAGGTTACTGCATTGGTTTCTATCTTCCATATCCGCCATTTTAGATTCAAATCGGTTGACCTTGGTCTCATTAGCTATTATTAGCTTTTCGGGTGAGACGTTGCTGTAAGTGACTCTGCAACTGATGCATAGTTCACACACCCTAGTCTCATATTTTGTAAAGCGTTTTGTGATGGTTGTCCACTATGAAAGGCACTATATTATTATTATTATTATTATTATTATTAAGCTTGAATCACACGTTAACCCTTTAAGGACCGGGATCGTATTAACACAATCACACTGAAGAGGGCTTCTAGGACCGTGATCGTGTAAACACGATAAAAAAAAGCACTTCATTTTGATGACTTACACGGCACCGCACTTTGCAGTACAGGCTTGAAACACAGATCAATGGATAGGGGAGGGGCTGATGATGACTTACTGATATTTTGTGTGACATCATGAGAGGGGCATTTAGTGTTTAAAGGCCAGAGACAGTTTAAAGCAGCCCGGCACAGACAAAAGCAGAAACAAAACATTACAGGAACTTGTTTAGAGCCAATTAAAAAATGAAACACTGTAAATCTGATGTATTTGACTCAATTATATTAACACATGTATTCTGTCTCATGTGTTTTAATATATGTTTTTACAACATTTATAAATATCAAAAAAGAAGTGGATATAAGCAGATACTATTTCATGAACTAAATGGTAAATCAGGTTCATGTTTATTCTTTATCACTGATAATAATGGAATGAATAACTATTTTATTTATAAATATTTATTTTGAGAAAATTAAATCGAGAGTAGGGTCCATTATTGCTTAAGACCCTGAGAACAATCATGTATTGTCATTGCAATCACTCAAGTGAATCAATGTCTTGTAATTTGCCCAAACAACATTTTCAGGAAGTACTTAATTGTAGGTCCCTTGGGTCACAGAATAATGTGTTTATATACATGTATCTCTATGCAGAATACACCTAAAAAAAACACACAACAAAAGTAGTGAAACAGTTTGTATGGTTCTGAAGTACTTCATAATGTTCCCCAGAGTTCTGAAAAGGACACCAAGATGCTACTGTAAAAAATAGATTTTTAGTGATTTTTTACAGGAAAAGAGTCAACTTTCTGTCGGTTGTATCCAAGTTAAATTAGTACTACAGGTACTATCTAGCACAGCCACCTTGCTTCAAGCAACCAGCTGCTTATTTTTTTAAACAGTTATAATTTTTGACCTGAATAGGAACATTTCCTTTCTTTAATAAAATTAATTCCTGGATGGGGCAAACAACATAACAATGAACGTGCTGTGGCAATTATTAAAGAATGCCAGATGCCCTTGAGAGTTTTGGGACTGTTTCTAATCGATTTCCATCTCTGTATAACTTGACAAAGCTTTGCCTTACACTTCCAACCAATTCAGTGGATGCAGACATGAAGTCTCAATGAATGGGCAAGTCTAAACAAAACAGACAGACAGAGAATGCGGCAGCAACTGCAGAGGGATGCTGCATGCTTGCCTTTAACAAATGACAGCACTCCACTTTAATAAGGAAGCAAGTACCACAACTTTTAGGCTTTTACAGTGCTCTGAACTATTATCTACTTTGGTTTATTTAATGTTTAACCAGGTCCAGGAAATGTCCGCAAAATCCTAATTTTATTCCATAACTTACCCACAAACATATGTAAATTCTCCGCGATCAGTAGACCCCCACTTATAAGGCATCAATCACATTTTAAGAAGGAGGAGATCTAACTGTTTCCCTGACAGAGACCCTGCAGCCTGTAGCTTTCAGACAGTGCACACTTCAAGCAGCCAGTATGAAGAGGAAATACGACTGTACCTGTGTCCGTCATGAACTCATGGCTGGTGTGGTACTTGCTGTGCAGGTTGAGGCCATGCAGGAAGTTGTGGCTCTGGCAGGAGCTGAAGCGGGAGTTTAAGAGCTTGTCGAAGAGATAAGATATGGGGCTGGATGGAGTGACCACTTGAGTGAGCAGGCCATCGGAGCTTGGGGTCTTTGAGCTCTTCTTGATGTCATCTGCGGAGCGGGTGGAGTGCGTCAGTGAGGGTGAGATAGAGCAATGATCTCATTACAACTGTGAAGGAACAGTGAAGCCATCTCCTACCTGGTACCTACCCATCAGTTTTTACCATATACTGTGTTTTAAAACTAGCACAAGTTCCCCAGACTGCTCCCATTTACCTGCCAGTTCAACACCATCTTCCTTGTTGTTGAGCCACTCCGGCTTCTTCCCAGTCACCTCCTTCCAGATCTCATCCAGGCTGGCAGCAAACGCACTGCCCCACATTCCTGGGGAGACCAACAAAACCTATGCTTTATATTCCGCTGAATACTTTCTTTAAAAAAATGATTCCCACTGTGTTTCTGCATGGTGGGTTTGAAGGTTAAGGATCACTTGATGCTTGACTGAAGGACTGAATTCTACGACCCAATACACGTACTCCCTTAAGCCCATGAAACACGAGGCAACTTATGTGCAACGTTTTCTGGTAATATATAAACTTGTTGTATGGTGTACATGTTTAAGCAGTTATCAGCATGTTGATAAAGCTGCAATATCTGAACAATCTATATTTCAGCCTCATAATCAAAACTGGTCAAATATCCATAACAAGCTGTTGCTTTAAAAGTTGCCTGAAAGTCTGAAATGGTGTTCCGCTGTTACTGGGCTATACTGTAGCTATGCCTGACCTAGCAGATTCCCACGCTGTTACTGGGCTATACTGTAGCTATGCCTGACCTAGCCCTTCCCATGCTGTTCATTCTGCAGGATGCTCACCCAGCAGGTAGCTGATGCGAGGTTCTGCCATCCTCTTGATCAGGTGGCCCTTGTTGAACTGGCTTCTAAAATCCTCAGTGCGGACAAAGGCTCCGTACTTGGAGAAACCCGCCTCGTAGGGAGTGAACTCACACCATTCTGGGAAACAGAGGGAGAGAGACTGCTGTTAAAGGGACATCCTTCACACCAGCACACACTAACCCCATTCAGACAAGGCAGACAGAAGCACACTTTTGTACCGTCAGTCACGCCCCCTTTGGTTAATGAGTGCAACCGTTTCTCCTCCAATGTGCGGCTGCCACATTGCTTCCCTTTTGGGGCGATGACTTGGTGTACGGTGGCTCCACCCCCTTTCAAGATGGCAGACTTCCAACTTTCCCTGGAATGAATTGTCAGACCAACCAGTCCGGGGCCATCTGTTCCCTTTACACAGCGTCCTCACAGGTCGAGAGGGAGATTTATAACCAAGATTCATTCTTTCTCTGTCACAAGCACACCTTATTTCAGGTATTACTGCACTTCCTTGGTTATTTTTTTTAATACCTTCTTTCCTGTCATTAACCAACCAGCTGGTATACAATGGTAAAAACACAGCAAATAGCAGTAAAGCACTGAACACAGACAATAAAAAACACAGCAAAGAGCAGTAAAGCACTGAATACAGACAATAAAAAGCATTAGAAACATACTGATAAACTATGGTGAACGCATGGCAAACAGAAAGATTACTGTGCTGTGCTACTATTGTAAGAAGCATGCAAACAAATGCATACATACATACTGTGGCAGGGAAACCCTGCTGCTGTAAACAGTGTGTGTGTGGGAATGTAAGGTTGGCAGGGTTGGTGTATTTGTGTGTGTGTGTGTGTGTGTGTGTGTGTGTGTGTGTGTCTGTCTGTCTAATAAATAATATTAGTGGTATCAAATATATATGTTTATTGGTATAGCGTAGAATAGACAATTGTATTGAACAGAGTCGCATCACTCTGGGCTGCAGTGAGATTGACAGAATTGAGCACCAGACAATATATTCACTTTAGTTTTGCAGATTCCAAAACACACCCCTTTAAATGATCTCATTTATGACCCCTCCTTCCTATACCTGTGTACTCGTGGCAAGTTTCCAAGCCTCACACACATCCCTTTATTTCACCAATACCACAGACAGGCAAGCAAGGCCCCTCACATTCCTTTGAATCTTATCTCTGAGATTCTCCCATCCCCCATGCAACAAACATAGCAGAGCTCAAAATACCACACCCAGATTCTGTTCAATGCAACAGAAAATAACATATTATAAAATAATAATTAGTTCCAGTACAAAAACTTTTACAAAATTCCTACAGCACCTCTGTTTATTTGTGTCTGTTTTTGTGTATTGTGTGCAACAGATTTTCTTGTCTCCGAGTCTCATTATTGATGCTATCCTGCTACACCTATACTCCCAGACATTTTCAGCACCCCCCTCACACACTGAACTCCCACCTGCAAATTCTTTGGCATTGAGGTCTGTCTTCACATTGATCCCAGCGTAGATTGGCAAAGGGTTCTGTCCACACGCTACGGCCTTCTTCTGGTCACTCAGTCGGGCTGGTTTCTCCTGGAAAGGATGAATGAGGTTTCACTAGGATGGCTTGAGAGAGGGGCTGGTTCTGACATTCAAACTCAGCACAAAATCTAAATCCAAACATACATTATTATTTTTTTTAAACAATTAGTTTGATTTTTTGCTTTGGAAACTATTTTAGAATCGGGAAACTCCTAGTATATAATATACAATAGGCCATGATATTGATTTATAAAATGGCTTGGACAAATTAAGTGTTGTGACTGGCTGAAGAAAATCACATGCCGTGCGGTAATAATTGTCTTACCGCATGGCTATGACATCATAGACAAACTTACCTGATCTATTAATATTACTACGCCTTAATAGTAACAATGATCTAAACAGTGTTTCTGTGGGTAAAAATGTCAACATACAACTGAAACAGCATTTAAATCACTCAATCTTTTTTTTTTCATCTTCGTCACTAAGAATTACAGAAAAATGGTAAAATATACTGTGGTATTTATTTAGTCAAAGAACAGAACAAAGAAAACTCAGAGGCAAGCAACAGTAGTAGATCTATTCAAAAGCCATCTGAGAAATCACCGCGCAAGTCTCACTCAGCATGTTTATATATAATATATATATATATATATATATATATATATATATATATATATATATATATATATATATATATGCATGCAGCAGCGGCATCTACTTATTAAACTAAATAGTGCCTTATAAAATTGATTGGCGAGTATGCAATATTTAAACTCAACACAACAGAAACATCTCACCATTACTCTCTGATTTCAGAAACATATTTAAAACAAAATTAAAATCTCTCCTGCTCTCAGCTGACACAGTCGTTGGACTTTTAAACAACGTCGGGTTCAGTATAGAATTCTATTGTACTCGCCGTGGACGGGAAGGACTGGGGCACTGCCAAACTGACACAGGAGCCATTTAGACCACATATCATCTAATGCTGGTTTACAATCTCGGGAAATTACGCCGGTTATTGGCATCGGTGTGAAAACAGCCTAAGAAATTATTGGTCAGCTTCTCTTGAAGACCGCAAAGCCTGAAAAGGATTATTTCCTACAAAAAAAACAAAAAAAACAAACCAAAAAAAAAAAAAACCAAAAAAACCCAACAACTCAGAAGCCCCTCCCTCGAATGCCAGTGCGTTGCAGTGTTTGGCTGTTCCGTGAATAATCCCTCAGATGTGGGAAATCAGTCTGTTTTCAATTCACAAGTTTAATCTCGAAAATGTTACTATAAATGGCAATGTTCAATCTAATGTTTATGGCAAACAAAAAAAAAAAGGGACTATTTTTTCTCTGTGGAAGGATACATATGTTTGTTATTTTTTTCCTTAAAAAAGCAGTTTGTGAAATTATTTTCAAAACATTTTTTAGCCATTTTATAAGCAAAATAACCCACTTCAGGGTGTATGGCAAGACAATTCCTACTGTACTTCCTGGGTGGTGCGGTAAGAATTGTTTTCCCGGACACCCCATCGTGGTTTAATTCTTACGTAAAATAGCCATCCGAAATGCCTTTTTGTATCAGATGGAAATTGCATCACATTCAAATTAGCTATGCTGCTCAAATATTATTATTTAACTATAAATTACACATACACGTTCAATTACAGTGAATCAATATATTATAAATCTTTAAACTTAAGGGGAACTTATCAATCAGAAAATCAAAACGGGACTGTGGCAGCGCAGAGCTCTACCCTTTATAAATTGGCAGGGATGGGGTTAAATTCCCTTACCTGCCTGGGTTTATTGTGTTCAGGTGACTGGGGTTGATTGGAGTAATTAACAATCAATCAGCACCGAGCCACCTGACATAAAAGGAGGCCTCAGCTTCCCATTAGAGAGAGAAGGGAGCTGAGAAAGCAAGCCGGTGTTTGTATTTGCTGTTTTTGGTTTTGTGGTTTTTTTGAATTCTCATCCAGTGAAGGCATCGCCCAGCCTGGAAACTTTTATTTTTGTAAGTCTTGTTTTGTGTCTTTCTATTTGTGTTTAATCCCTTAAAAAGTATAATTTTTTTGAATCTCAGTCTGTCTCTGGGCCTCTATCCACTCGCCAGCCTGTCACAGGGACATTTTCGGTTAAACATTTAGTATTTTATAATTTACGATTTTTACTTCCGTTTGCTGTTTAAACATTTAAAAATCTTTACTGTTTTAACTGCAAGGAAGAAGCCCACCTGTCTGTACAGGAAGAACTCAACAACAAGGCCCCAAAAATCTGTGAGGGAGACGTTCTGTTCCTCTGCCTGCATCCTGCGCAGCTCCTCTGTGTAGTAGCTAAGCCGACTCAAGGAGTACGCAGACATCTTCTCACCCGAAGTGCTGATAAGCGCCTTGGCGATCGGGCCTGATAGGGACTCACAGCTCCAATCAGCATTCTCATACAGCGCCGACATGCACCTGCAGCGACACAAACACATCCAAAAAAAAACCAGTGTCTGAAACAGGGACCAGGTGATGCCATGTCTCACCAGAGACCCCAGGTGATGCCATGTCTCTCCTGCCTAAAACTTCTTGGTTCACATCTGAATGACAAGCGCTTGATTTGGCCTGTTGAGTTCAGTGAGACATACAGATGGATGGATTCGATAAACGGACAGATGCCTGCATATATCTGATACTCTAAATAACTTAAACTAACTAACATGAATCCTATATAAAGATTATAATATAAGGAACAACGTGAAGCTTAATGTACATACCTATTAACCCAGTGGAGCGTAACGTTTGGGTGTAAATGGCTAGTATTCATTCCCGGAAGCAGCATATAAATAGATAGCTGTATGTTGTGGTGTAGTTATCTGTTTGTGTGCTGCTTTTGTTTTTTGTGAACAGTAAAATGCAAGTTTTAATAAGTAATTTGCAGTGGTCATGTTCTTATTGTTATATGATAAATGTGCAACCAAGACATCTCTAAAAGGTCTACCATTAAACTACAAGCTACTGCCAACAGCGATACAAGTATTTGGATCTTTATTGAACCTTTTTTAAAATTTATAAATTGCCTTGGTTTGCACCACTAATAACAAGCGCTGTGGTGCTCTTTATGCCTTTTAGGTTTGAACGAAGGTACTGTTTAAAGTCAATTTTACAACCAGCTCAAAAGAGGTATGTGGCAGTGTCCCCCGCCCATGTGTGTGTTATGTGTGGTGTTGCGTGTGGTGTGTTAATGTTGGTGTATAGGTATTTGATTTAGTTAAGAACATAAGAAAGTTTACAAACGAGAGGAGGCCATTCGGCCCATCTTGCTCGTTTGGTTGTTAGTAGCTTATTGATCCCAAAATCTCATCAAGCAGCTTCTTGAAGGATCCCAGGGTGTCAGCTTCAACAACATTACTGGGGAGTTGATTCCAGACCCTCACAATTCTCTATGTAAAAAAGTGTCTCCTATTTTCTGTTCTGAATGCCCCTTTTTCTAAACTCCATTTGTGACCCCTGGTCCTTGTTTCTTTTTTCAGGCTGAAAAAGTCCCTTGCGTCGACACTGTCAATACCTTTTAGAATTTTGAATGCTTGAATTAGGTCGCCACGTAGTCTTCTTTGTTCAAGACTGAACAGATTCAATTCTTTTAGCCTGTCTGCATATGACATGCCTTTTAAGCCCGGAATAATTCTGGTCGCTCTTCTTTGCACTCTTTCTAGAGCAGCAATATCTTTTTTATAGCGAGGTGACCAGAACTGCACACAATATTCAAGATGAGGTCTTACTAGTGCATTGTACAGTTTTAACATTACTTCCCTTGATTTAAATTCAACACTTTTCACAATGTATCCGAGTATCTTGTTAGCCTTTTTTATAGCTTCCCCACATTGCCTAGATGAAGACATTTCTGAGTCAACAAAAACTCCTAGGTCTTTTTCATAGATTCCTTCTCCAATTTCAATATCTCCCATATGATATTTATAATGTACATTTTTATTTCCTGCGTGCAGTACCTTACACTTTTCTCTATTAAATGTCATTTGCCATGTGTCTGCCCAGTTCTGAATCTTGTCTAGATCATTTTGAATGACCTTTGCTGCTGCAACAGTGTTTGCCACTCCTCCTACTTTTGTGTCGTCTGCAAATTTAACAAGTTTGCTTACTATACCAGAATCTAAATCATTAATGTAGATTAGGAATAGCAGAGGACCTAATACTGATCCCTGTGGTACACCGCTGGTTACCACACTCCATTCTGAGGTTTTTCCTCTAATCAGTACTTTCTGTTTTCTACATGTTAACCACTCCCTAATCCATGTACATGTGTTTCCTTGAATCCCAACTGCGTTCAGTTTGAGAATTAATCTTTTGTGCGGGACTTTGTCAAAAGCTTTCTGGAAATCTAAATAAACCATGTCATATGCTTTGCAATTATCCATTATCGATGTTGCATCCTCAAAAAACTCAAGCAAGTTAGTTAGACACGATCTCCCTTTCCTAAAACCATGTTGACTGTCTCCCAGGACCCTGTTACCATATAGGTAATTTTCCATTTTGGATCTTATTATAGTTTCCATAAGTTTGCATATAATAGAAGTCAGGCTTACTGGTCTGTAGTTACCTGGTTCAGTTTTGTTTCCCTTTTTGTGGATCGGTATTACGTTTGCAATTTTCCAGTCTGTCGGTACCACCCCTGTGTCAAGAGACTGCTGCATGATCTTGGTTAGCGGTTTGTAAATTACTTCTTTCATTTCTTTGAGTACTACTGGGAGGATCTCATCCGGCCCAGGGGATTTGTTTATTTTAAGAGCTCCTAGTCCCTTTAACACTTCTGCCTCAGTTATGCTAAAGTAATTTAAAACTGGATAGGAACTGGATGACATGTGGGGCATGTTGTCAGTATCTTCCTTTGTAAAAACTTGTGAAAAGTAATCATTTAACATATTTGCTATTTTTTTTTTCTTCCTCTATGATTTTGCCATTTGTATCTCTTAAACATTTAATCTCCTCTTTGAATGTTCTCTTGCTGTTGTAATATTGGAAAAACATTTTGGAATTGGTTTTAGCTCCCTTAGCAATGTTCATTTCTATTTCTCTCTTGGCCTTTCTAACTTCCTTTTTGACTTGCATTTGCAGTTCTGTGTACTCTTTCTGTGTACTTTCTTTTTGGTCCTTTTTTAATGCTCTGTAAAGTGCCTTTTTTCGCTGAATATTTTTTTTAATTGATCTATTAAACCATTTTGGCAATTTAGTTTTACATTTAGATTTGTCTACTTTAGGGATGTAATTGTTTTGCGCCTCTAGTACTACGTTTTTGAAGAACAACCATCCTTCTTCTGTGGGTGTTTTCTCTATTTTACTCCAATCTACTTCTGTTAGTCTCTGTTTCATACCTTCATAGTTTGCTTTTCTAAAATTGTAAACCTTAGCTTTAGTCTTTACTTTTGAGGATTTAAAAAACACTTCAAATGAGACCATGTTGTGGTCTGAGTTTGCCAGTGGTTCTCTGACCTCTGTTTTAGTTATTCTATCTTCGTTATTTGAAAAGACTAAATCAAGGCATGCCTCCCCTCTAGTGGGTGCCTTCACAAATTGTGTTAGGAAGCAGTCATTTGTCATTTCCACCATTTCTATTTCATCCTTCGCGCTACCCACCGGGTTTTCCCATTTTATTTGGGGGAAGTTGAAATCCCCCATTAGTATGGCTTCTCCTTTGCTACACACATTTCTAATGTCATTGTATAACAGATTATTGTGCTCACCGTCTGAATCTGGCGGTCTATAGCATGCTCCTATTATTATGCCTTTTGAATTTTTGTCTGTTATTCTGACCCATATTGATTCGGTTTTATTTTCTTTGTCCAGGTTTAACACCTGGGCTTCAAGACTGTTTCTTATGTATAGCGCTACCCCTCCTCCTCTTCTGTCCTGCCTGTCTTTCCTATACAGTGTATACCCACAAATATTATATTCGTCCCCATCACTCTCAGATAACCACGTTTCTGTAACACCTATCACATCATAGTTACCTGTTAGTGCAGTAGCTTCAAGTTCTAGAATTTTGTTTCTGATACTTCTAGCATTTAGATAAATACATTTAATGGTTGTCTTACCTGAGTTGTTGTTCTTGTTTTGATGCGGTCTCCCTTCTGTTTTTTTGTTGATTTCTCCCCCCTTCCTTTCTAGTTTAAATGCTTCCGAACCTGCTCGAGGATCTTTTCTCCAAGTAGACTAGTTCCCTTGTTATTTAAATGCAGTCCATCCCGTCTATACAGATAGTCCTCGTTGTAGAAAGTGGTCCAATGATCAAGATAGGTGAAGCCTTCCCGTGTGCACCACGTCTTCAGCCATTCGTTTTGATTAATTATTTCCAGCTGTCCATATGGTCCTTTGCAAGGTGCGGGTAGTATACCAGAAAATACCACAGTTTTGGTTTTCTCTTTTAATTTCCTTCCTAGCTCTCTGAATTTGTTTTGCAGGGATTTTGGTCTGTCTCTTCCAATGTTGTTTGTACCGATGTGGACGACTACTACTACTACCGGGTCGTCTCCTGTTCGTTCTAGGAGCCTGTCCACGTTTTCAGTGATGTGCTTGACCGAGGCTCCCGGAAGGCAGCACACTGTTGTAGTAAGGGGGTCCAAACTGCGAACTGAACTTGCTGTGTTTCTCAATATGGAGTCCCCAACAATCATGACCTCCCTTCTGTTTACTGTCTTGTCACCACTGTCAATAGGGTCCTGGATGTTGTTCCTTTCATTCTCTTGTTGTTGGTTCTGCTCATCAAAATTCTGAAGTGACTCAAATCTGTTGGTTGTTTTGATTTCTGGTGGTGTTTGACGAAGTTTCTTTTTTTCCCTGCTTCTGCCTACCTGAACCCAGCTGTTCTGACCTTCTATCTCCCTGGTGGCTTTCAGTCTGTTAGGGGTGATGCAGACTTCCATGAATTGTGGGTGTGCCAGTTCCTCAAGATCTTGTTGCTGTCTCACTTCTTCCAGCTCCATTTCTAGCACGCTTACTAGTTTATGCAAGTCCTGGATCGCGCGGCACTTTACGCACACTTGGTTTAGCTCCGCTGGGTTTTCTCGGATTTCCCACATCAAGCAGGTGTCACAGATTAGCAGGTGTCACAGATTAAGCAGGTGTCACAGATTAGCAGGTGTCACAGATTAGTTGTATTTAGGCATAGGGATTGCACTTCACGAGCAGATAAAGTATGTAACAGTATGTGAGCACGGGGTTGCACAAATGAGTTCACATGCTGGGGTTCAAGCGAATAATTAATTAGTAATTGAATCCCAGCACAACAGTATATATAGATGCACTTTTGAATCACTCAGGGTTGTGTGTTCGATGAGTGGAGAAAAGATGTGGAGAGGAGAAAATAAAAAGTAAGCAAAAGAAAGTAACAACTGCTACAGCGTGCTGGAAGCACCAGCACGGTTGTTGCTTTAGTCAACCCCAAAAGTAATGACTAAAGCTAAGGTTTACAATTTTAGAAAAGCAAACTATGAAGGTATGAAACAGAGACTAACAGAAGTAGATTGGAGTAAAATAGAGAAAACATCCACAGAACAAGGATGGCTGTTCTTCAAAAATGTAGTACTAGAGGCACAAAACAATTATATCCCTAAAGTAGACAAATCTAAAATGTAAAACTACATTGCCAAAATGGTTTAACAGATCAATTTAAAAAAATATTCAGCGAAAAGGCACTTTACAGAGCGTTAAAAAGGGAACAAAAAGAAAGTACACAGAAAGAGTACACGGAACTGCAAACGCAAGTCAAAGGAAGTTAGAAAGGCCAAGAGAGAAATAGAAATGAACACTGCTAAGGGAGCTAAAACCAATTCCAAAATGTTCTTCCAATATTACAACAGCAAGAGAACATTCAAAGAGGAGGTTAAATGTCTAAGAGATACAAATGGCAAAATCGTAGATGAAGAAAAAAATAGCAAATATATTAAATGATTACCTTTCACAAGTTTTTACAAAGGAGGATACAGACAACATGCCCCACATGTCATCCAGTTCCTATCCAGTTTTAAATAACTTTAGCATAACTGAGGCAGAAGTGTTAAAGGGACTAGGAGCTCTTAAAATAAACAAATCCCCTGGGCCGGATGAGATCCTCCCAGTAGTACTCAAAGAAATGAAAGAAGTAATTTACAAACCGCTAACCAAGATCGTGCAGCAGTCTCTTGACACAGGGGTGGTACCGACAGACTGGAAAATTGCAAACATAATACCGATCCACAAAAAGGGAAACAAAACTGAACCACGTACAGACCAGTAAGCCTGACTTCTATTATATGCAAACTTATGGAAACTATAATATGATCCAAAATGGAAAAGTACCTATATGGTAACAGCGCCCTGGGAGACAGTCAACATGGTTTTAGGAAAGGGAGATCGTGTCTAATAACCTGCTTGATTTTTTTGAGGATGCAACATCGATAATGGATAATTGCAAAGCATATGACATGGTTTATTTAGATTTCCAGAAAGGTTTTGACAAAATCCTACATAAAAGATTAATTCTCAAACTGAGCGCAGTAGGGATTCAAGGAAACACATGTACATGGATTAGGGAGTGGTTAACATGTAGAAAACAGAAAGTACTGATTAGAGGTGAAATCTCAGAATGGCAAATACTGTTGCAGCAGCAAAGGTCATTCAAAATGATCTGGACAAGACTCAGAACTGGGCAGGCATATGGCAAATGACATTTAATAGAGAAAAGTGTAAGGTACTGCATGCAGGAAATAAAAATGTACATTATAAATATCATATGGGAGATACTGAAATTAGAGAAGGAATCTATGACCAAGACCTAGGAGTTTTTGTTGACTCAGAAATGTCTTCATCTAGACAATGTGGGGAAGCTATAAAAAAAGGCCAACAAGATGCTCGGATACATTGTGAAAAGTGTTGAATTTAAATCAAGGGAAGTAATGTTAAAACTGTACAATGCAATAGTAAGACCTCATCTTGAATATTTTGTTCAGTTCTGGTCACCTCGCCATAAAAAAGATATTGCTGCTCTAGAAAGAGTGCAAAGAAGGGCAACCAGAATTATTCCAAGTTTAAAAGGCATGTCATGTGCAGACCGGCTAAAATAATTAAATCTGTTCAGTCTTGAACAAAGAAGACTACGCGGCGACCTAATTCAAGCATTCAAAATTCCCAAAGGTATTGACAGTGTTGACCCAAGGGACTTTTTCAGCCTGAAAAAAGAAACAAGGACCAGGGGTCACAAATGGAGATTAGACAAAGGGGCATTCAGAACAGAAAATAGGAGGCACTTTTTTACACAGAGAATCGTGAGGGTCTGGAATCAACCCAGTAATGTTGTTGAAGCTGACACCCTGGGATCCTTCAAGAAGCTGCTTGATGAGATTTTAAGATCAATAAGCTACTAACAACCAAACGAGCAAGATGGGCCGAATGGCCTCCTATCATTTGTAAACTTTCTTATGTTCTTATGTTCTTATGGAGGAGCCAGCCGGTGCATGGTCAAACTGGCCATGGCTAGTGTTGGGTTGGGAGGATGCCTATATTAAAGAAGACGAGGTTCAGCAGTATAGTTTTTTTTTTTTTTTTTTTTTTTTTAAACGTAGTGTTTTAGTGCTGTACAGACGTTCTGTCATTATCCGTTTCTCCAGTTTCTCTGAGATACAAATGTACCAGCTTTACATCTTTTTCTTTTTACATTCTCATTTTGCTGATCATTAATGAACATTTCTGTACTGTGGGTGATGTCGAGTAATTGAAAACAAGACATTTTGTGTTTGAATTGCAAGTGATGGTTGTGAGGAGTCGAATGGATCAAAGTTCAAGTATATTTTCCTCTAGAGGAATGATCACTTTTTGACGTCACTACTGTGGTATTATGCCTTTTTTCAAATGGCTCAGGATGCAAATATAGCCTTCATCCATATATATATATATATATATATATATATATATATATATATATATATATAGTGACCAGGCTTGGCCGTAGTTTGGGTTCGTGCCCCTTTAAGAATGTGACCCAGAGAAGAAAACTTTGTCTTTAGCGCTTCCGCGCATTTTTATTCACAATACAAACAAAGAAACAAAACAAAACCCTAGCTCTCATTGAGCACTCACTAAACACATGCAGGTCCCGGATGAACACGCAGGACAGCTAAGCTGTTTACCTAACATATAACACCACAACAAAACACTACTACAAACTTCTACAAAACCAAACGTAGGTTTTACGCGGACCTTTATGACTTCCAGTCAGGCTCTTCGTTCTACATCAGCAGCCTTGAGCAGACTGACTGCTTCCCTTTTAGCTAGCCCTACACCTAGCTCTAATTTTTAGTAATTGCCAGTTTCAGGTGATAATTAATCATTAAACAAAACAAATAAATTAAACAAAAGCAATTACCTTGGCAGGGAGGCTTTAACTCTGTCCCTGCCATAAACAAACCATTCTTCGGTTTGCAGGCCCCCTGTCCTGCTACATCCGTTACTATATATATATATATATATATATATATATATATATATATATATATATATATATATATATATATATATATCTGTATGCTTCACTCACAACCAACATCAGAGTCCTGGAGAAGGTGTTGTGGTCTCCAGTAAATGTAATCTGCCCTGTATATTAATGTTATATTAATGTCTGTAACTATTTTTTCCCTCCACCTGCCCAGACCTGTAACTTCTTACAGTACTGATGTGATTGTGTCCGGTATCTCCCACACTATTGTTTCAGGGCTCAGAATCCCTCCACCTGCCCAGACATGCAACTTATCTTACAGTATTGTTGTGATTTGTTCTTGAATAAACCTCTTTTGACTGAAGTTACCTGAAGACTGATTAACTATTTTAGGAAGAAAACAAACCTTACAGGAGGATATCAACATGCACATTGAGTCCTATTTGCATGTTTCAGATCACTAGCTTCTCTAGAGCCTCTTACCAGGTAGATCCAGACACTCCAGACAAGTAGGTCACACAGTCCAGCATCCCCAGATCCTGCAGTCCTAATAGGCTTCCATAGAGTGATGTCATCGCTCTGGTCCCGCCTCCAGATCCCAGTACTGCCACCACTGGAACCTAGGGGGAAACAACTTCCTGGTTAGATAATGGAGCGCTGGCCAGCAATGGGATTCATTTCGACAGCAGTTAGTTATGCTGGTTTTCAGCTTGTCAGACTGGTTCAAGGCATTGAAATGCAAGCTTGAAAAGCTTTGAAATCCACTCCACTGAGGAACTGTAAAGCAATACACTGATGTGTATGGCAGTTTCTCTCCAAAAATGACAACCCTGTTTTCTTGCAGCACAATATTTTAAAAATATATATCTTCATTTTGTAAAGCTTTGTAATACACTTCAGATGAGTCAGAAACCAACTTATGAGACATTTTAAAACCAACAATAAAATATAATGTTCCCTGAATGCAAGATTTAACAATTCAGACACACTGCAAAGCCAATTTTCAAGCACAGTTCTCAGTATTGTTCTTAGTGGCTTCAGTTAATTAAAAAGAAAACTTTGGGAACGAGAAAAGTCTGTTCAGCCCATCAAGACTCGTCCCTTGTTATCACACCTACTGAGGGGTCTAATTTAAAAAGGACAGGATCTAGTCATTTCGTAAATGTTCCCTGTGTTGTACATGCTGCTAATTCTCCTGATGGGCTATTCCATGGATTATAACTCTCTATGTAAAAACAGTGCTTCCTATGTTCCGTTCTAAACTTACTTCTACTGAGCTTCCATTTACTGTAGGCCCCTGGCTATAATTTCTGTGCTATACTTTACAGTTTGATATAGTGTCTTCGGTTAGCTTTATCTACACCATTTAGGTTTTCATAAACATCATCCCCTCATTCACTTCTTATTTCTAGGCTGAAGAGACACACATATTTAGGATGTTACACAACATCTTTCATAAAACAGCCTGCTCAGTGTTCAGTCTCACAGAACAGGGCCTATGCTCAGTGTTCAGTATCATAGAACAGGGCCAATGCTCAGTGTTCAGTCTCCTCTCAGGCACAGCACTACCACTCCAGTCACTTCCATCCTACCTGTTTGGGATCCAGGTCTGCCTTCAGCCCCAGTGCTTTCTTTAGAGCCCGAGCCACCAGCGGCCGCCGCAGCTCCAGGAAACGGGTCTCCTCTTGGCACAGGCAGGTCCTCAGCCTCACGTCCATTAGCTCACTGCTGTCAGGGAGAACACAAGCACTCGGCTCAGGAGCAACAAACCCCCTGGGTTCAAACCAGGACAACATCACTGTGGACTGAGTCATTAGAGCCATCTCTCAAGAACTTTCTGCTGAGCACAGTAGATGCAGCACCTCATGAAATGAGCCGTAAGTGTGCATATGTGTGTGGGGTCAGTATTTTTGCTGTGCCTTTAACATAACTGGAGAGCCCTATTGTGTAGCCCTAACATGGTTTGATGCTTTAGCATTAAGGGAGGCCACAGTTCAACGAAGCCTCTTGAAATATAGTTTGGATAAAATGATATTTGAGCCTGTTATAATACATCAAAAAAACTTTAAAAAAGTGGAATTGAAAAAATAGAATAAAAATGAAAATAATGTAAAACCATTAGCCTTCATGCATTACAAAAAATCCTCATCTCAACAAAAACATAACTCACCTTTTCAAGGTAGTTTCCTTCTTCTCATCAGAAATATCAGAAGAGATAAAGACAAGAGTAAGTGAGAATGATTCTGTGACTGCAGTAGAATATAATGGAGTTTAAAACAACGCACATAAAACAGTGACATAAGGGATTTGACCTTAACAAGATGATCTCTGTAACTGATAGAAGTAAATCCATTCCCTTAATCAAATTATTGTTGGTAAGCAGTTAAATAAATAGCTTCAAACTAGGTGTTCTCAGTAAGCGACAGGTAGATGTAATTGTATACCAGATAAACTGTACAAGTATCCTGTTGTAACAATGTCAATACACAGCTGTGCACTAGAAGGTGCTGGTGTTCCAAAGAACCAAGCCTGTGTGGAACCATGCCTCCCACACATCTTCTGATAATTAGTCATGAAACCACGCCTCCCCTAACTAAGGGTGTGGCACTATTGTTACTAAACTGGGATTTGGGGAAACATCCACACAGTGAGCATAATGTATGTGTCTCACTCCTTTACTTAGGAGTGGCACTGATGGCTACATATTGCCCAGTTATACCTGGTATATGTACACCCCAGTCTTTACATTAATGTAATGTTGTAATAAACACTAATATAAGGGGAGTATAACTAATAGCCTACATATAATAAGAACCGGGAAATACCTAGACGTAGCCTATATTGATACCTGGGGACAGGAAATCGTGGTGGGGTGCGTGCTATAGCAGGTTTTAGATGAAGGATAGTAAACTCAAACGTTTATGAGTTATTTTGCATTCCCTTGCCTTAGTTATGGTTATTTTGAGAAGACATCACATTTTCAGAGAGCGCATGAGTCTCGCTGTCTCTTTTCATAAGATCTGTGGTTTATGTAAGAGTCTGTACATGTATGAAACATTGTGTTTACTGTTAAACTGCTGTTTTGGTGAATGGAATGGTTAAAACAGGCCACACAACACTGCATAAAACGGCGTGTCGCTGTTTCAATTGTGTGTCTTTTATAGTGAGTAAATTAAATAATTATCATTTTCCAAAGCATCATATTAACATCATTGAGTGTCTGCTTGTAATGCATGAGATGATACAGACAGGAGAGTGGCTAATCAAAGAGAGTCTGCTTGTAATACATGAGATGATACAGACAGGAGTGTGGCTAATCAAAGAGAGCCTGCTTGGCTTGTAATGCATGAGATGATACAAACAGGAGTGTGGCTAATCAAAGAGAGTCTGCTTGTAATGCACGAGATGATACAGACAGAAGTGTGGCTAATCAAAGAGAGTCTGCTTGTAATGCATGAGATGATACAGACAGGAGTGTGGCTAATCAAAGAGAGTCTGCTCTTCCACTCACCGCCAGGACTCCATTGGTAAGAATCTCACCCGGGGTATCCGTACTACAAGGAACAACATCATCAGGGAAATCTATCCTCTAACACAACTCTATCTGACATTTCCAATATCTGCTGCTGAATAATGTTAGTACCAAGTTTCAAGAGAAGTGGTCCTCCAGATATATGGAAAAGTGTGCAAAACATGACAGTGTACAGACAAACAAGACCCCCTCAAATATCCACAGAATCTAATATTATCAATTACTTCTAAATAATGGCAACTATCTCCATTAAACACCTTGCTGGAGTAATAAGAGAGTCTATCAGTGTTGCAGTGTTGTATCCCAGCATGTTTGACAAGGACAAATTCCACAGCTTCCAAGACAAGTTTTAACAGAATCAATTGTAAAAGGACATGTTAGAGCACTCCTATACTTAAATATCACACCCACTGTTTTTCTGGGGGAGTGGGGGGTGGGAGGTAGATCACAGTATCTCAGTGTTGAATAGTAAACAGGAAAGTCCACTTTTCCAGGCTGTGTTTGTAGAAGGGTGTAGACAGCACTCACCACTCATGCAGCTCAAACTCTACCTCCAGCTCCTCATTGTTCTGCAGAGACAGAAAGGAAAAATGGCTGAACTCAGTGTGTTGTGTGGACCCACAGTGCACTTACAGTCGCAGACAAAAGTATTGGCACCTTTATTATACCATAATTTAAGGTAACAGGTAAAGGACAAGAATTTAGCAAGCTTAACCACTTATTAATAACACAAAGCAAAATCCACAATTTCTAGCAATTTAACAAATAATCTTTAATAAACTTGTGTTATTTAAAGTACTCGTTCAATGACAAAAGTATTAACACCCTTACTTTAATATTCCTCCTTTTGCTTTTATTATCGCTTTCATACATTTATTGTCATTCTTAACCAGTATTTTATATCAAGTTGGTGAAATCTGGGACCATGCTGTCCTGCAGATTTCTTTCAGCTCAGACAGATTGGATACACAATGCTTGGCTACAGCTTTTTTCAGATCAGTCCAGAGCATTTCAATTGGATTGAGATCTGGTGATTGCGAAGGCCAATCAACAACATCTATCTTTGTTTTCTTCAAAAATTCCAGAGCTGACTTAGCGGGTCGTTATCATGTTGGAAGATAAATCTTCAAATCACATGAATGTCTCCAATCCCTGAACTGCTAAAACACCCCCATATCATGATAGAACCACCTCCACGTTTAACTTTAGTACAAGATTTTCTTCATTGAAGGCTTTCCATTTTTTCTCCAAACATACAGTGGTCCATTTTGGTGAAAAAGTCATATTTTAGTCTGACTGGATGTCACAGACGGCTGGAGTGGTGGATGTCAGACCAGAAATAGGAACCAGGAAATAAAATGGAGTGGAGTGACTTTTAAAGTGGAGTTTGGAAGAGCTGAGTGAATGGTCTCGCTCAGCATTTAATAGTGCACAGAAAGACAAAAATAAGAGGTTGCAAGACAAACAAAACATAGGACAGGGTAATTTCTCCAAAACAAAAAGAGAAACGAAACGGACGATACAGACAAAACACGGTGAGCAGATATTTTTAACTACTAATATTATTACTCTTCTTATTATTACCTCCGTCTCTAATCCCGTTCTCCACTCACCAAACACACAAACCCCGAGTGAGTGCAAACATGTTGCATTTATGCAGCTGTACCGAGACTCAATTGCTAATAAATCATTCAATTGGAGTCGCGGTACAACTGCACGTGAATTAATAAAGTGCAATTCCCTGTGTTCACATATTACTTTTTACTTGCACGTGAAGTGCTGTGCAATCCTCGTGCCTAAATACAAATATACATTTTAAACACTCGCGTTACAAAGACCCATTTATATCCCGTGTACCAATGACTATACACCAACATTAACACACAACAAACACAAAATACACACAGGGGCAGGCACTTTGCCACACTGGACCAGAGAATTTTGTTGATGAATGCTCCAGATTCCTGTTCATATTTCTTGGCACATTTTTGTTTCTTTTATGAATTTTCTTTAAAAGTGGTTTGCACGTACTGTACCTGTAATTTTGTTTGGAGGTCCACTTCTTTCAAGCGTTTCAGTTGAATTTGTTCTGTGGTACTTCTTGATTATAGCTCTGATTTTGGTATTTTTGTATGCTTTTCTCAGACCAGAATTGATTATCTTGACCATCATCTGCTGTGCTGCCAAAACATTCTTCTTCAACAGATGTTGGAAATAATGATCTATTTTTTTCTGGCTATTGACTTTATAATGCAGCTTAGTTACTGGACTTTATCAGAACGCCAGCATGGAAACTTAGGGTAGGGTAGTGCCGCATGGGTGTGTGCATTCGCTGTTGAGTGACAGGCAGGAGATCAAGACGGAGGTTGAAGTTGATATGCCCCGCAGGCAAACAGAATTTATTTACATACACACGTAACACTACCAGCAAAGGTAGTGCACTGAGTCCATACAATATAGTGTACAAATGCTATCAAATAAAAGGGGCCATGGAGGTCCCACATATTCATTTTGCTCTCTATACTGGGGTGGGATCTGCAATCTCTGAACTAATCTCTTAATAAACAAACACAGACTCTGGCTACTCGCCCAGTCGTCGGCGGTTTCGACTTGCTTACTCTTCAGTATCCAACTCTGGTTCACACACACAGCCGTCGGTGAATTTCAGCTTCTTTACATTCTGATCCCAGGTCATTCTCATAGCGATCAGAGGATTACAGCAAGGTATTTACGTCTCTATGTCCGGGCAGAGTGGACGATGTTCAGCTCATTGGCTTTGGCTTGCAGCAGCCCCGTGGTGAATAAACGAGACCTTTTTATACCTAACGCCCCGCTGGAACACACCTACCTGCTGATTAGATTCCACACCTGGTAATCACACACAGCAGGAACACCAGGTACTTCATTCATTAATTACAATAAATGTACACACATTTTACTCAATACTATTTACAATTTCTACAGACAAAACAAAGATCGCTCCCTGACAGAGTGCTACACAGCATTTCTGGCGCATGAACACATAGTACCAGGTAGAGTTAGTGCAAGCTGCAGATGAACGTTAGCAATGCTCCCCCAAAAAAACAAGCTTCCTCAAAACAATTCCTTACCATGTTTATTTCAAATCAACAAGCACACAGTATTTTGAATAAAATACTAGAAGCAGAAAAAAAAAATTGTCTAGTTGGCTATTTTTCTTGAAGTTTAATCTGAGCATGGAAACCTTTATAAATCTTTACCGCAGTAAATTTGCAGTTTTCCCATGTAATTTTCATGGTTATACTACGAGTCTACTATAGGTTACCATGGTTTGCCATGGTTTTTAATATGCTCTCTTTGGAATTTCCAATGCTTACCTAAACTTCACCATGATTTCACTGTGCTTTATGACACTGGTGTATACTACCCTCAATTAGTATTTGAGTGAGCAGTAACTTAGCTGGCCAGGGCTCACCTCTCTGTTCAGGGTGAAGGTGCGCCTCACAGGCTGTCCTGGACTCAGGGTCCCCACGTCAAACAAAACAGAGGCACAGAAGTCATCAACAATGTAGTCCTTGTCATACAAACTGAGCTCCAGCACATTCTGAATAGAGGAGAGGAGCAGGTTGACAGAGTCTGAGAATGGCCCAGTCTACAGACCAGGATTACAGAGCATGAGACAGATCAAAGGTTACATTTCATTATCTGATGAATGCCTCCCTGAATATCCCCTCGTATCACAGAAACATTAGTTAATGCAGTGTTCCAATTCAGTGCATTGCTGTGTACTGCTGTGTATTACCAGCAAACAAAGGTAAGCTTGATCCAAAGAGGCAGCTCACTAGGTAGCACTGGCTCTTACATCTATAGACACACTGTGGATGATCTAGCCTGTGTTACACAGGGCAGACATGAATAGGATGATTTAAACTAACCTGTGTAATATGATATACTCTTTGTCAATAATTATACTAATAATGTATATGTTCCTTTAAAAAAGACCTGTATACTCGGTAGAAAACAATGGATAGATGTTGTGTTCAGTCTATGAAAGCTCCTGCTGGAAGGAGTCAGACTTGGCAGGCTCTTATCATAAGGCCTTGTTAGTATATTCCAGTTTTATGAGAAAAAAGTAGCCAGTTTCTTTTGTTACTTTACTTTCATTGCTTTTGGATAACAGAAGGTAGGAGTATTAGAAAATGCTTACGGTCGTGTCTCATACTAATCAACACCAAACAAATTGGCAATAGGCTAGCATGTCTTAAAACCTGCTTCAGCTGGATTCTGTATGAACAGAGAAAGGGGTCAGGCTTAATTCAGTAAAATAATATTTGCAACTCTTATACTGAAGTAACTGAATTAGAAATACATGTTATAAAATAATTTAAAGTTAAACTGTTATACAAATAACAGTATTATTGTTGAAAGAACATATTACAGTTAAAAATGATAGTTCAGTACTAACTGACAGAAAACTGTAATAATTGTACTGTGTTTTCAGAATATAAAACCAGCATAAATAATATTGCAGGAAATTAACAACAGGTTACAATGCTTTGAACTAAGAAAAGTTAACAAATCTTAATTTGTACAAAATTTTAAAAAGCTTGTCTATGTGGCTTTGTTATTTGTACACATACGCTTTTGGAGGCCGGCCAGACTATTGAGGGTGGAAGCCTGTAACCCTTTTTAGGCAGAATGATATTTAAAACCAAAAATACCTATTTGATTTTATTTGATTGTGTTGTTACTAAGCATACAGGTTTAAAAAAAAAAAAAAAAAAAAAAAAAAGTATTCTGATCTGATAATACAGTGACAAAACTCTCTGAAGAGAAATAATGTTTTAGGTATTTTGGTCTAATAAGAAACATCATTTTTAAACTAACAAGTGTTTTTGCTTGTTTAAGACTCTACCAAAATACAAACAGACTATAAAAGCAGGAGCTTAAGTATAAGTTCTGTTTCTTTCTCCAACTAAACAAAAACTATTTTAGACATTACAATATCCATTGTGTAGTTTATATAAAGTTTTACTGCAATAAAAAACAGGAACTGTTAGGTCAAAAAATTAGACAAAGTGCAAAATTTATTCAATAATTTTAGTACACAAAAAACCTACATAAAAATAGCCTTGTCCTTATCTGCTTGCAAGCAGAGCTGTGCTAGATATGGAAGGTTCTTTTTGGCAGTTTTTACTTGTAGTCCGTAGTTTTGAATCCAGGGTCTTTCTATGATAAGAGGATCAAATAAGTAACAACTCTTGGGAGAAAACAAACTTAATGCAGTGAATTTGGAGAAGTGCTTACAATGGTGTTTCATATTAATCAAAACAATAGTCTTAACAAGAAAACAGGGTGTCTGAATCCTGCTGAGCTGCAACTTTTAGAAACAGAGAGAGGTCAGCAGAGAGAGATCAGACACAGTCAGAGAATGGCACAAGCTAATATAAGGCTGTTATATTTAACATGTTTTATTATAGGCTGATTTTAAATGCAACTAACTGAAGTGACCACAGTGTGCTTATTCATAGGCAATCTTTGTCTCATACTTTGTTAACACACGTTTGTATATGAAGTTAAACTGTCCCATTGACAACGCAGCTCAATATAATCAAGTAGAGCTATTGTTACATATTAAAACATCTCTCATATATACACATATACTTGTATTATATTATAAAAGGATTCTGTGAACTTTGGTTCAACTGACTTTAGAAAAAGGAGGTGTTTGAAAAAAGAGCGATGAAATCATGTTCTAATATTTTTTGGCAAGAAGTCATATCCAACCAGTTTTGACCAAATCCTTGTAGAATGTATAATTAACTGAAAGATAAGAAATGTCAAAGCTGAGTGATGATTAGATTTACTTGGAACTTCTGATGTATTCAATGGAGCCAAATCCTATATAAGCCCAAAGCAAGACCCCATTGGCTAACTACAAGTTGTGTGGTCCATGCTGGGGATCTCTAAAAAACTGATTGCTGTTTGGTCGTATTCACAAGTTTCTGCCTTTTGAAGACAGTTCTTATTTTTCAATATATCCTACCATATATCCTTCCATATACTGGAAGGTAAGCATATATTTGAATGTAATATCTCTTTTATATTTATGCATTGCTATAAGGTATAGAAATTATGTTTTAGTGATTAAGATATATATATATATGATATATATATATATATATATATATATATATATATATATATATATATATATCAGTGTCTATAGAAAGTCTACACCCCCTTTCAAAATGTTCACCTTTTGTTGCCTTATAGCCTTGAATTAAAATGCATTAAAGTTTTTTTTTTTCCATTTATCTACACATCCTACCCCACAACTTCCAAGTGAAAAAATATCCTACTAATTTGTAGAAAATTAATTAAAAATAAAAACTGAAATAGCTTGGTTGGATAAGTGTCCACCCCCCTTGTAATAGCAATCCTAAATTAGCTCAGGCGTAACCAATCGCCTTCAAAATCACACACCAAGTTAAGTGGCCTCCACCTGTGTTAAATTGTAGTGATTCAGCAATTCCTGTAGGTTCCCTCTGGTGGGTAGTGCATTTCAAAGCAAAGACTCAACCATGAGCACCAAGGTGCTTTCAAAAGAACTCCGGGACAAAGTTGTTGAAAGGCACAGATCAGGAGATGTGTGTATAAAAAAATATCAAAGGCCTTGAATATCCCTTGGAGCACAGTCAAAATGATTATTAAGAAGTGGAAGGTGTATGGCACCACCAAGACCCTGCCTAGATCAAGCCATCCCTCCAAATTGGATGACAGAGCAAGAAGGAGACTGATCAGAGAGGCTACCAAGAGGCCAATAGCAACTTTCCAAGAGATATAGGCTTTTATGGCCACGACTGGTCAAAGTGTGCATGCGACAACAATATCCCAAGCACTCCACAAAACTGGCCTGTATGTTAGGGTGGCAAGAAGGAAGACATTATTCAAGAAAGCGCATCTTGAATCCCGTTTGAAGAATGCAAAAAACACACTCAGGAGATTCTGTTGCAAAAAGTTTTGTGGTCTGACGAAACTAAAATGGAACTTTTTGGCCTAAATGCAAAGCGTTGTTTCGCGCAAACCCAAAACAGTGCATCACCCAAAGAACACCATCCCTACTGTGAAGCATGGTGGTGGAAGCATCATGTTATGGGGATGTTTCTCATCAGCAGGGACTGGGCCACTTGTCAGGATAGAAGGGAAAATGAATGGAGCAAAATACAGAGAAGTCCTTGAGGAAAACCTGTTGCCCTCTGCAAGAAAGCTGAAACTGGGACAGAAGTTCAGCTTTCAGCATGACAATGACCCAAAGCACACAGCCAAAGCTACACTGGAGTGGCTAAGGAACAAAAAGGTAAATGTCTGAGTGACCCAGTCAGAGCCCCGACCTAAATCCAATCGAAAATTTGTGGCATGACTTGAAGACTGCTGTCCATCAACGCTCCCCAAGGAACTTGACAGAGCTTGAACAGTTTTGTAAAGAAGAATGGTCAAATATTGCCAAATCTAGGTGTGCAAAGTTGGTAGAGACCTATCCCAACAGACTGTAATTGCTGCCAAAGGTGCTTCCACCAAGTATTAACTCAGGGGGGTGGAGACTTATCCAGTTATGATCTTACAGTTTTGTATTTTTAATATATAATTTTTTTTCTCAATAAAAACTTTTTTCTCCTTAACAGTGTGGAGTATGGTGTGTAGATAATTGGGAAAAAATCATCATTTAAATGTATCTATCTCTGAGACACTGACACAACAAAAATGTGAAAAAAAAAATCAAGGTAGTGTAGACTTTCTATAGGCACTGTATATTGAATGTTCTAGAATTTAGCAGTGGGCGTTTTTAGGTTTTTGCATTGTATAGACTAAGAGCTAAATATATGATAACCATATTCATATTACTGTGTTGAAGTAATGCTGTTACACCTGTAAACGCACTGGGAATGCCCAGGCTGCCTATTAGCAGGGGTCCAAAGCAGTTTGTAACTACTCGATCCATTTAAAGCATTTAATAAACCGAAAAGAGCACTTGTAATGCTATGATTCATCAACACTTCAAATTAAAAGAGTCTGTGTTTTTTGCTTGATTATTAAAAAGTAATATGGATATGTTGCAAGCCCAGTGCACGAAGAAAACCACTACAGGAGTTTAAAACATCTCTGTCCTCCTTGAATGTCTCCCCTGAGTTTAAGAGTGTGCTCAGAGGATATATATCAATAAAAAAGAATATGTGTGAAAAATTTGACAACACCCTGATAGCTTTTTAAAGTTTAAACGCAGCCATTGATCTCAATAGAGCTTGCAATTGCATATCTATCCTTTTAGTACATCTGGTCCAAAGTGTTAACCTGTCTCCCGTGCAACTGCCTCTAGCTGATGTCAAATGTGATGCTGTGAACAGGCTGACTGGTGGTGACGTCAGACCCGGAAGAACACACAGCATTGAGCTGCGCCGGTTTATTGTAACACTGACCCAAAAGTAGTGGGCTGGTGCAGACCCAGTACACATAGCAAATTATTCAGTAGCATGATTTTCTCCTTCTCTCATTCCCGTACCACCTCACTGTACACCCAAACCCGAGTGAGTGACTCGTGCATCTATACATACAGCAGTGTTGAGATTCAATTACTAATTAATCATTTACTTGAACCCCAGCACGTGAACTAATTTGTGCAATCCCTGTGCCCAAATACTAATACACATTTTAACTGCACATGAAGTAATTGTTTTGGGGAGTATTGTCTGTGGGACACGTGGGAATGTGGCTGGAGCCGTGTATTGAATGAATGATTAAATGATTAATTAAGACTCCAGTCATAGTTGTATAAATAGAGTGATCACGGGTGTTAGTTTCAGTATTGTTGTGATGGTGAAGGCAGTTGGTTTTGTTGTTTTCCATTGTGTAAAATGTATTGTAAATAAATGCGTGTGAGTGCTTAACTGCAGTGTTTCTGGTCTCCGAGTCTCCTTGTCGACGCGCCCCGTCACATACGCCCACAGCCTGACACTCTTTAAATCCAGTGTTTCAGATGGATTATTATCATTATTAAAGGGGAAACTACAACTCACCTTGATCCCCGTGTAGATGTGGTATTTGAAGGTGTGGTTCCAGACGGGGTTGCTGCTGTTGTTCACGGTGACTGTGCACTGGGGTTGGCTGGAGGCTGTGGGGATGTGAGCCTGCACATAGCAATCTGACTCCGACCCTGGGGGGAGAGTTACATGGAACAGGTGAGCACTAGCCTTCCAACCTGTAACAGCAGTTCATTAATACTGAATGCAGCGCTAAAGAAAGGCAAGAGCACTGGCTACACTGAGGCACTACGAGAGTTTCCCCTCACTGTCCAACAAGCTGCCATTCAGATCTGGAGCTGAACTGCATCCACGGGGGCCAAGCCAAGACCCACACAATGATTCAGTGGAATTAGCCTGCTACCCACCAGGAGCAAAGTGTATTCGTCAATCCACTCATAATGCCTGATCTTCTCAACTCTATGTGATGTATTATTATCAAACAGAACAGCACTTACCAATATCTCTTGACCGGATGTTTTTTGCCCCAATAACTTTCACCAACAGGTTCTGATATGGATGTCTTTCCTTATGATATAAAAAAGAAGGTTCTTTCATGAGTATGGGAACATTCTTGCATTGATTTCACTGAATTATTTATCAGTATGTTGTGCTTGTAAATGAATCTTCATCTATTGCTATGAGGCATATGCTGTTTGATTTTAATGTCGGACAGAAGACAACATCCAGACATTTCCCATAGTTCACCCTGGTTTGCCAGGTTTATAATATGCTTTACCACATCTCTCTGGGCTTTACATTGCATACCGATGCTTTACCATTCTTTCACTTTGCTTTAATACAGTTTGGTATGCCTTTACTATGAGACACTTTTACAAGAGTTCAGTCATTAGACTACAGTAGGATACTGTATGAATGTTATATACTGGATAGATTCTAAACTGCAGCAAATCTGCTAATTGTAATCATGGCTACACTTTGGTTATTGTGAAATTGGCCGTCTTCTGTTTTGCGTTATTACCACACTAATGAGAAAAAAAAAAAATGTGTTCAACTTACCCTTCCGTGTGTGTGGTCTTATTGTAAGAGTTATTATTGGTGTATAAATAAAGAAATACACAACGGTGGTGATGAGGATTAACAGCAGTTGATCTCAAAGTGAAGAAACAGCAGCCAGAGAAAGGCGAGTACAGCAGTTATTAAATGATAACAGGCTATATTGGAAAGACAAGCTTCTGACAGCTCTGCATTTCATAATGACAGGCTGCACCAGTATTTTAAAGTTAACAACATTTACGAAACTAAACAAGTCCTTGCGCAGCTTCATGGCTCCAGGCAAGCTAGCTGACTTTACTTTTGCAGTTAGTAAAAGTTAGGAGGATCATCTCGCACCTAAACCGCTGTTACTGCAGAAAGTATCTATTGTGAGCAGTATCTATCATCTTGCTCAAATATTAGTGTCTATGGAGGCTGCAGTGGAATTGCAATCCAGAGTTAAAGCAGACACATTGTGCATACTGAACAATGTGGCCGCTGTAATCCATTTGAATGTAGACTGTGTGAAGTTTGCAGAAAATGTAATAAGATAGGGCACATAGAAATAATGTTTGAAGACATAGCAAAACAGAGATCACCTCCCAGAGACAGTAAAAGAAATAAATCTGCATGCAGTAAATCAAGAGATAGCGATGGGGAGAGTGGAAGAGCCAGTTTAGAGAATTTCAGCATTACTGGAGATGACAAGAAGATAATTAACCCTGAAGTGGAGAAAAGATTGTTCCTCTTGGTGTGATGCAAGTAAATGTGTACGGAGGTAAACAGAAACATGTATTAGACCTGCAAAGCCAGCATTGTGGGGACGTGAATGGCTGCAGAAAATACAGTTGGACTGATGTTCAATTAAAACACTACAGTCACTGCCTCTGACCACTGCTGAACAAAAAATGAACATGTTGCTGGAACAGTCTTCAGAAGTATTCAAGGAAGGAGTTGGAACCAAGAAACACATCAAGGGCAAGGTGCTAACTAAAGATGACAAACCCAAGTTCCATAAGACCAGTGCCATGTGCTATTCAACCATAAGGTGAAGCAGAACTAGATCAGCCAGAAAAGGATTGGATACTGTCGAAGGTGGATTGGAGTGAAGAGGCTACATCGATAGTGCCTGTTGTGAATAAGAGTGTGTCACTATAAATCCAGTGCTCAGGATAGAGAAGTATCCACGTCCGAGAATGAAGAACATCCTTGCAATGTTTGTGGGGGGAAAAAAATAGCAAATGACTAGGATTCCCAGTACACAGCGCTAGCTAGACGACATTCATGGAACAGGAGCTAGAGCCTCGTGGCGTAAATCTCCGGGACTTGAAATAGGAATTTAAATAGGATATCACCTTGGCTAGCAGACAGCCGCCCTCATGGAGGTGAGACCGAATCGATCAGCCTCAAAGGCTGGGAAACATTGATGCTTCCCTCAAGAGAACAAGATTGTTATGGTAGATTTTGCTGGAATTCCCTCTGCTTCTCAGAAAACCTTCCTGGCTGAGAAGTGAGCTTCACTTGCCCCCAAAAGAGGACCTTGGATCACAGCATCTGTGCTACTAATGCAAGAAGGTTAGTAAAGAGAAATACAGGTGAATTAGTTACCATTAACAATAGTCAATACAAATATATGTATTTATTTATTTTGGACTAATCTCACCACTTGGCCGACAGGAAGCACGGTATTATGCTCCTTAAGCAGGACGGTCCAGTATGGTACTATGCTCCTCATGCTGGACGGACCAGCACGGTACTTTACTCCTCGTGATAGATGGAAGAACACGGTACTTGTTTTGGGTGGAGGGAAATTTTTTGGTGTTGCGAGATTTGTTTTTGATCAAACCTTGCACCAGTGCTTTCAACTCACAGTACCTGTGTTTCTCTGTCAACTTCCTGGTTTGAGTACAACACAACAAAGCTGACTTGCCATGAACCCTTTTGTTTAAAAGTGTGCATACACACATAAATGATACACGTTTAAACTGCAGTTCTTCACCTCTGGGTCAACTTCCTGCCAGTAACCAGCCTTGGCCATTTATGCTACCCTTTCACATGTACTCTAAAAACAAAGGACTCATTTGGGATATATATATAAAATTTGTATTATTCATTATCTGTATTTATTTTATATGTTGTGGCAAAGTGGGGTATGCATTGCCATGTTTGGGATGTTTATCACAGTCTTCTGGTTTTAAAAGAAACACTTCTACCAACCATAGATGAGTTTAACACAGGGCCTGTGGTTTTTTTCATACAAAATAAAAAAAACAAAAGCTTAACTACTCTAAAGAGCACCAACTAAACTTATAATTCTTAAAGTATATCCGGCAATCAAAGCCCAACGCATATACACAAGCATTTAAACAAAACACCATTTCACAATCATACACACGCATTTAAACAACACCATTTCACAATCATACACACGCATATAAACACACCACCGTTTCACACACTCTTATACACAAGCATTTAAACACAGCATTGTTTCACTCTCTTATACACAAGCATTTAAACACAGCATTGTTTCACTCTCTTATACACAAGCATTTAAACACAGCACCGTTTCACTCTTATACACAAGCATTTAAACACAGCACCGTTTCACACACTTTTATACACAAGCATTTAAACACAGCACCGTTTCACACACCTTTATACACAAGCATTTAAACACAGCACCGTTTCACACACCTTTATACACAAGCATTTAAACACAGCACCGTTTCACACACCTTTATACACAGCACAGTTTCACACACCTTTATACACAAGCATTTAAACACAGCACAGTTTCACACACTTATACACAAGCATTTAAACACAGCAGTTCACTCTCTTATACACAAGCATTTAAACACAGCATTGTTTCGCACTCTTATACACAAGCATTTAAACACAGCAACGTTTCACACACCTTTATACACAAGCATTTAAACACAGCACCGTTTCGCACTCTTATACACAAGCATTTAAACACAGCATCGTTTCACACTCTTATACACAAGCATTTAAACACAGCACAGTTTCACACACTTATACACAAGCATTTAAACACAGCAGTTCACTCTCTTATACACAAGCATTTAAACACAGCAGTGTTTCACTCTCTTATACACAAGCATTTAAACACAGCACCGTTTCACACACCTTTATACACAGCACAGTTTCACACACCTTTATACACAAGCATTTAAACACAGCACAGTTTCACACACTTATACACAAGCATTTAAACACAGCAGTTCACTCTCTTATACACAAGCATTTAAACACAGCACAGTTTCACACACCTTTATACACAAGCATTTAAACACAGCACCGCTTCAGTCTTATACACAAGCATTTAAACACAGCACCGTTTCACACACCTTTATACACAAGCATTTAAACACAGCATCATTTCGCACTCTTATACACAAGCATTTAAACACAGCAGTTTCACTCTCTTATACACAACCATTTAAACACAGTATTGTTTCACACACTTTTATACACAAGCATTTAAACACAGCACCGTTTCACTCTCTTATACACAAGCATTTAAACACAGCACCGTTTCACACACCTTTATACACAAGCATTTAAACACAGCACAGTTTCACACACCTTTATACACAAGCATTTAAACACAGCAGTTTCACTTTCACACACACAGTTTATACACAAGCATTTAAACACAGCACCACAAGTTTCACACACTTTTATACACAAGCATTTAAACACAGTATTGTTTCACACACTTTTATACACAAGCATTTAAACACAGCACCGTTTCACTCTCTTATACACAAGCATTTAAACACAGCATTGTTTCGCACACTCTTATACACAAGCATTTAAACACAGCAGTTTCACACACTTTTATACACAAGCATTTAAACACAGCACCGTTTCACACACTTTTATACACAAGCATTTAAACACAGCATTGCATTTAAACACAGCACTTTATACACAAGCATTTAAACACAGCATTGTTTCACACACTTTTATACACAAGCATTTAAACACAGCATTGTTTCACACACTCTTATACACAAGCATTTAAACACAGCACCGTTTCACACACTTATACACAAGCATTTAAACACAGCATTGTTTCACACACTTATACACAAGCATTTAAACACAGCACCGCTTCACTCTTATACACAAGCATTTAAACACAGCATTGTTTCGCACACCTTTATACACAAGCATTTAAACACAGCACCGTTTCACACTCTTATACAAAAGCATTTAAGCACAGTACGGTTTCACACACCTTTATACACAAGCATTTAAACACAGCACCGCTTCACACATTTTTATACACAAGCATTTAAACACAGCACCGTTTCACACACTTTTATACACAAGCATTTAAACACAGCACAGTTTCACACACTTTTATACACAAGCATTTAAACACAGCAGTTTCACACACTTTTATACACAAGCATTTAAACACAGCATTGTTTCACACACTCTTATACACAAGCATTTAAACACAGTATTGTTTCCCACACTCTTATACACAAGCATTTAAACATAGCAGTTTCACACTTATACACAAGCATTTAAACACAGCACAGTTTCACACACCTTTATACACAAGCATTTAAACACAGCACCGCTTCAGTCTTATACACAAGCATTTAAACACAGCACCGTTTCACACACCTTTATACACAAGCATTTAAACACAGCACAGTTTCACAGTCTTATACACAAGCATTTAAACACAGCACCATTTCACACACTCTTATACACAAGCATTTAAACACAGCACAGTTTCACTCTCTTATACACAAGCATTTAAACACAGAATTGTTTCACACACTCTTATACACAAGCATTTAAACACAGCACAGTTTCACTCTCTTATACACAAGCATTTAAACACAGTATTGTTTCACACACTCTTATAAACAAGCATTTAAACACAGCACCGCTTCACACACTTTTATACACAAGCATTTAAACACAGCACAGTTTCACACTTTTATACACAAGCATTTAAACACAGCACAGTTTCACACTCTTATACACAAGCATTTAAACACAGCACCGCTTCACACACTCTTATACACAAGCACTTAACACAGAATAGTTTCTCAGGTCTCATCTCAAGCCTTAGCCTTCATACAGACAGCAACCAAACACTTCAGCCCTGTTTATAGAGGGTGTGGCCTGGGGTCATGGACAATCAATCATTCAATTATCACCTGGCCACCTTCCACACAATAAAGCACGTGGTGATGTGAATACAGAAATAGTTATTGAAACTTTTTAGTACTTTGCCATCTCTTTGCCTTTTTATTTTCCAGCATCATCTGAACTGTGTAAATAGTTACTGTGAAAAAACATGTCTTCATATGGATACAGATCACTGCTGTATCTCTTGTGTGACATTCCTGTATCTGCTGCACCAGCAATGGGGCCTGGGACACTGACATGGGAGAGGAGGGGGATAATGTGTTATGGGGAAACTTTTTCTTTAAAAATTAAAAAGACCTGACTTGGAAAGGGTTAATTGTTGTTTAGTTATCCAATAAAAGGTCTCATTTTCTTTGTATAATTGAAGAAATGATGAAAACTGAGACCCTTAAAACATGAAATACAGTAAAGCTTTGCTGCTGGGTTAGTCCAGATTCCACTATGTCTTTAAGACTAGTGCACAAGACTACTACTGTATTCAAGCTGTATGAAATATTAAGCAGTTTACATCTACAATGTCATGTTACAGTAAAACCTCTATTGTGTGGTTAATCAAATTTAAAATGTGAAACTGTATAAATAACTTTCCAAAGTATCTCCTAAAGAGATAGAATGCAAACATTTACATAACATACAGCACTGCACTGTCCTGTAAATACCAGAGAATGATGTTTCAAGGTGTTCTGTATATGAATTATAATATAAAACAACAACATGCACGATTCAAGCATTTGTTGTTTATAGCCTGTGAAAAGTGTAACTGACACATCTAGTTTAAAAAACACCCAGATCCTGATCAAACTGCAGTCTGACTACATTCACATTGAATCACATTTTAAATAATCCGCAATAAGAATCACACCAGTTATTAATTTAACAAAGAACACATTTCTCTGTTTTAATGGGAACTATGTGTGTTTCTGAAAGGAAAATCCACCCCTAACCACATACGCAAGCAGAATGATTCTATAAATGAGCCCTCTGCCCATGCCTCCTTGTCGTTATATAGCAGATTGTTAAGTATCTGGAAAGTGAATTGAATGCATCGATTGCTAAATTATTATTGCTAGTAATCGGATAAGTTGTAACACAATCCTGGCAGCGTTGACCCATAGACCATGTTCCACCGCTCTTCCTGTGCACTGCAGCCACCTGGTCGCGGTTGACCCAATGGTTGACTTGAACAACGCAAGAGTCAACATAATGGTCTTGGGCCAGTGTGGTGACCCTCTGCTTTCCAGGTTGTGACCTGTCCCTCACAGAGCTGGTTTCTCTGGACTAGTCTGCTGATTCTTGAAGCAGAACATCTCATTCTCCAGGAAACTTCTCTCACAGACAGGCCGTCTTCAAATCATGCCGATAGCACCCAGGGTCGTATCATTCGTGCACTAATTGATGCACTGTTTGTGTATTAACTAAAATCATGTATTTTCAAATGACTATTCATACAGATTCTTAAACAACTCATTTTGGCAATTTTAACTCAACTTTAATAACAAACACTGAGCACCTGGCATTTTGATGAAATCACATGACTTGAGCTCAATATTTAGTTATCCCAAGGAACAACACTATTCAAAACAATCAACAAACCTATCTGCTCACTATTTAAAATATAAATAACATTATGTATATACCCTATGAGATATTGATGTAAAATTTAGACTGTTGCGTTTTCATTGTGCATCAGTGTATATATAAAACAACAGCCAAAAATGAGTGGCATTTCACTTTAATATATTTGGGGATGAAAATCCACATAACTGGTACAACACCAGCTTTCTGAGTGAAGATAGCAGGCCATCTGAATAAAATAAATAAATAAAATAAGTGCACCAGCAAGAACAAACACATAAAAGTAAATGAGGAACCAGCTAAATGAAATAGAAGAAAACAAAGATTGAAAAAATACTGAAAAAAAAATTTCAGCATGGGCTGGTTAATGTACTTAAAAAATATGGACATTCATTTTAAGGAAATAAAAAAACAAAAAAACCCCCACCAACATAAGGGAATTTTATGCCAGTGCAAAAAGTTTAACTGGGGACCAGTATTCAGTCTCCACTTTTATAATCCTGTGCTGGACTAAACAGATATTTTAACAGTAGAATAATGTATTCCTGTCAGTCAGGAAAACTCTTAGAAAAGCAGCTAAAGACAAGGCCAGACACAACCCCCTGAATTGCCGGCCTGGGTTTTAAGCGTCTGCAGGAAAGTGAGGCACTGTCCTGACACCACGGCTGGCTTGTTGCGTAAAGTCAAAAACAGAAGACAAGTTTCAAGAAACCATTGGGCAACCTTGCCCAGCACAAAGCAAAGAGGCACAACTGTAAAACCCATGTGGGCCATGGTTGCCCCAATTGTTTCTACTAACTTGGCTTGTGCTTTTGATCTCTGCCAAGTAATTATGGGGAAGTGATATAGGTAACATGGAGAATAAAAAGAGAATATGAGGAAGAACGTTCAATTTTATAACAAAAAATCTACCATGCAGCGGGAGTTGCAAAGGAGACCATTTTGCCAAGTCAGCCTTCATTTTAATCAAGGTTCCTGTCAAATCGTCTTTGCAGATCTGGTGAAAACTGGATTGTATTTTAATGCCCAAATAAGTAAAACTTGAAGTCTGCATTAAGACTTCAAGCTTGAAGGGGCATTAAGACAGACTTGGACCAGTCTACCTTATACCCCTATAAGTGAGCCAAAATTGATTCTGAATTGATGTCAGAGAAAAAAGGCGGATGTCATCAGCATAAAGAGATGTGATGTTTAGAGCCCTGCATGACATAAAGAGATATGTGATGTTTAGATCCCTGTATGACAAAGATATGTGATGTTTAGAGACCTGTATGACATGTGTAGAGCTCTGTATGACAGATATGTGATGTTTAGAGCCCTGTATGACAGAGAGATATGCAATGTTGAGCCCTGTATGACAGAGATATGTGATGTTTAGAGCCCAGTACGACAAAGAGATATGAGATGTTGAGCCTGTATGACAGAGATACGTGAAAGAGCCCTGTATGACACAATTATGTGATGTTTAGAGGACTGCATGATATAAAGAGATATGTGATGTTTACAGCCCTGTATGATAGATATATGCAATGTTGCACCCTGTATGACAAAGATATGTAATGTTCAGAGCCCTGTATGACAGAGATGTGATGTTTAGAGCCCTGTATGATATAAAGAGATATGTGATGTTTAGAGCCCTGAATGACAGAGATATGTGATGTTTAGATCCCTGTATGACAGAGATATGTGAAAGAGCCCTGTATGACAGAGATATGTGATGTTTAGATCCCTGTATGACATAGAGATATGTGAAAGAGCCCTGTATGACAGAGATATGTGATGTTTAGAGGACTGCATGATATAAAAAGATATGCGATGTTTACAGCCCTGTATGACAAAGATAGAGCCCTTTATGACATCGAGATACTTTGTGTCATGTTTAGAGCCCTGTTTGACAGAGATGTGATGTTTAGAGCCCTGTATAATATAAAGAGATATGTGATGTTTAGAGCCCTGAATGACAAAGAGATATGCAATGTTGCACCCTGTGTGACAAAGACATGTGAAAGAGCCCTGTATGACAGAGATGTAATGTTTAGAGCCCAGTATGACATAAAGATATGTGATATTTAGAGCCCTGCATGATACAGATGTAATGTTTAGAGCCCAGTATGACCAAGAGATTTGTGATGTTTAGATCCCTGTATTACAAAAATATGTGATGTTCAGAGCCCTGTATGACAGAGATATGTGATGTTTAGACCCCTGTATGACAGAGATAGTGCCGAGAAAAAGTTTGTGAACCCCATAGGATTTTCACATATTTCAAACCTAAAATGTTATTAGATCTTAATCTAAGCCCTAATAATAGATAAAGATAACCAGATTGAACAAATGACACAAAAATATGAAACTTTTTCAACATTTATTTATCCACAAATGATTCAACATTCAATATCCATGTGTCAAAAAGTATGTGAACCTTTAGATTTAGTAACTGGTGGCACCCCCTTGAGCAGCAATGACTTCAACTAAGCATTTGCTGTAACTGTTGGTCAGTCTATCACATCGGTTTTGAGGAATTTTGGCCCATTCCTCCTTACAGAACTGCTTCAACTCGATGACATTTGAGGGCTTCCTTGCATGGACAGCTCGCTTCAGGTCCTGCAACAACATTTCGATGGGGTTTAGGTCTTGACTTTGACTAGGCCATTCTAAAACGCAGAACTTCTTCTTCTGCAGCCATTCCTTTTTTGATCTGCTGGTATGTTTAGTATCATTATCTTGCTACATGACCCACTATCAGTTCAGCGTCAGCTCACAGATGGATGTCCTGAAATTCTCCTCTAGAATCTTCTGATACAATATAGAATTCATGGTTGGGCCAATGATGGCAAGCTGTCCAGGTTCTGAGGCAGCAAAGCAGCCCCAAAACATCACACTCCCACCACCATGCTTGACGGTTGGGATGAGGTTCTTCTGTTCAAACGTAGGGTTTGTTTTTTTCAAACCATAACATTTCTCATTGAGGCCAAAAAGTTCTACCTTTGACTCATCTGTCAAGAGAACATTGCTCCAGAAGTCTTGTGGATCATCTATGTGCTCTTAGGCGAACGACAGGCAGCAATGTTCTTTTTAAATGAGCAGTGGTTTCCTTCTGGCTATCCTTCCATGAACACCATTCTTGTTCAGTCTTTTTCTGATAGCTGAGTCATCAACACTCAAATTAGCCAAGGAGAGAATGGCCTGCAGATCCTTGGTCTTACTCTGGGGTTCTTTGTGACTTCTTTGATGATTTTCTGGTTTGTTCTTGGAGAGGTTTTGGAAGGACAACCACTCCTGCGTAGAATGACTGTGGTCTTGAACTTTCTCCATTTGTAGACTGACAGTGGATTGGTGGAGCCCCAAATCCTTAGAAATGGTTTTGTAAGCCTTTCTAGACTGATGAGCATCAATAACTGTTTTTCTGAGGTCCTCAGAGACACGTGACATGTTTCCACACACCTGTATGGTGAAGACCAAACTCACAAAGTTTCTAATCTTTATATAGGATGGGGTCTCCCAAACTCAAACCTGAAACTCCACCTAATTATTGAAACACCTGGTTCTAATTATCCCTTAATTGAGCTGATAAAACCAGGGGTTCACTTACTTTTTCACATACCCTGAATCTTAAATACTCATTGTTTGTCTAATTCATACATCATTTTGTTTCAAAAGATATGGAATTGGTTAATATAAATCCTATTGGATATTTAAGAAAAGACTGGGTTTAATTCAAGAAGGCTATCATGATAAAACTACGGCATTTCCACAATTATCATTGGGGTTCACAAACTTTCTCGGCACTGTATATGATTGCAACAGAAAGACAATGATTCTTGGTGGTAAATCTCCCTCCCGACTAATGAGGGCACTAAGTAACAGGAACAGAATACTCTGATATTGCTGCTGATATTGCTGATATTGCTGCTCTAAAAAAGATATTGCTGCTCTAGAAAGTGCAAAGAAGAGCGACCAGAATTATTCCGGGCTTAAAAGGCATGTCATATGCAGACAGGCTAAAAGAATTGAATCTGTTCAGTCTTGAACAAAGAAGACTACGTGGCGACCTAATTCAAGCATTCAAAATTCTAAAAGGTATTGACAGTGTCGACGCAAGGGACTTTTTCAGCCTGAAAAAAGAAACAAGGACCAGGGGTCACAAATGGAGTTTAGAAAAAGGGGCATTCAGAACAGAAAATAGGAGACACTTTTTTACACAGAGAATTGTGAGGGTCTGGAATCAACTCCCCAGTAATGTTGTTGAAGCTGACACCCTGGGATCCTTCAAGAAGCTGCTTGATGAGATTTTGGGATCAATAAGCTACTAACAACCAAACGAGCAAGATGGGCCGAATGGCCTCCTCTCGTTTGTAAACTTTCTTATGTTCTTATGACTACTTGACCTGACACTTCATTCCTAGGGTTAAAAGGGGTCATGAGTGAAGGTATAAATAGCGGTCGAAGCAATGTTATCTGTTCCTTCGCTTTGGTTGGTTTTAAGTAACCTGGAAGGACCTGTATTGTTGTTGGATCATGTTTGTTTTGTTTTGTCTATTTGTTACGTGTTATCACTAGACAGCTAACACATTCCGGAGCTGTCGCCAGGGGCCAGCACAAACCCGGAACAGCACTGCACTTGTATCACAAATAACTGTATTTGCACCACTAGCACTAATTCACCCACTAACAGACTTGTGTGTGTGTTTTTTTTGGGGGGGGGTTTGGATGTATAATAAGGATTATTATTTGCGTGGCAACACAGGGATTATAAATTAAGTAATACACGCCGCTATATTACTCACCTCCATTATTATTTAATGTTTATTTTGCCGTCAGGCACTGGACTTACAAATAAAACAAACCTTTTCACCTGGATTACAATATTCTGTCTGTTCTTTAAATCACCTGCACACTATCAACCACTTTGTCACAGAGATGTTTAGAGCCCTGTATGACAATGAGATAGGATGAATGTATACGGTGTATTGTATAGGGTGCATGTCATGTTAATAAATGAGGGGCCAAAACCAAAACTGCCCAGAAATAATTCCATTTCAAGCGATCAAACATAAAGAGAGCGTTGTCCAAGAGACCGATTGATGGGGCGGAGTCAAACATATGTAAAAGCCGGCGCATGTTGTCAGATGCAAGCTTGCCCTTCATAAAATCTGTCTGGTCAGAATGAATTTAATCACCTATGTAGAATTCTAGTCTTTTGGTCAGTACCTTTGCAAATCATTTTAAATCTGCATTCAAGAGCAAAAGGGGCCTATACCTGGAACATTCAACCTTTTTAATAAGCAATGAAATTTCTGATCTCTGTGAAAGGAACAGGTTTGTATGGAATAATTCATAGAATTTAAACTTAATAGACCAACCATATACCAGACTGTCAAAAGAAGTTCAGGCGAAATGCCACCTTATCCTGGAGACGTGTAAAGAACAAGCTGCAGTTTTCAATTCCACCAAAGTGAGAGGCACATCCAAGTGCTCAGCCTGGTCAGCGGAGAGGTTAGGCAAATCCAGTGGGATTCAAGAAATCCCTAATTTTAATAAAATCAGCAGCAGCTTCAGATTTGTAAAGTTGAAAATAAAAACTTTTAAAAGACTTTATTAATTTCAAAGGGTTGCAAGAGCAGAGTACCATTGCAGTCCTTAATTTAAGCCAGACGTTCAGGTTGTTTAAGTCTTAAAGCCAAGAGCCTGCTAGGTCGTTCAACATGTTCACAGTACAGTTGTCTGGTCTTATGAAGCAAAAATTCTGCTTTGGTCTTTGTCACGATTTTAAATTCTGCTTTTAAAAGCAGCAAGTTGTCTGGCTCTACTTTCCAGAAAATTACATTTTTGCAATGTTTCCAGCTGTAGTATTCAAGCCTCTAATTGGGAAATCTGCTTTTTCTGAGTTTTACTTAGGTTGGATGCAAATGAAGTATAACTACCACTGATAAAACACTTGGTGACTTCTCATAACAAATGGGGATTACTATCCGGTTCGGCATTTAATTCTAAAAAGTTTTTAAAATCATCAGACAGCTACTTTAAGAACTCTTTGTTCTGGAGTTAAAACACCCCTCCTTGGCACAGGCTGCTCCAGGGGCAAAAATAAATTAATATAAGACTGGGGCATGGGCCGAAATCAGGATCGGCAATACAGTGCTGTGAAAAAGGATTTGCCCCATCTGATTTTCTGCATTTTTGCCCATTTTTCACATTGAATTTGGTCAGATCTTTTTGTGGGTTGTAGCAGTATTTAAATGGAGTCTGAGAGAAAAAATGACACCAAAGTCTGGCACTTCTTTCATTTGTTTGGTGTACAAGGTAATCAAACATGCAATCTTCAGGTGTGAAAAAGTTATTGACCCCCCCCCAGTTAACTCAACCCAATTAAAGGGATAATTAGGGTCAGCTGTTTGAATACTTTGGTTAACAATCAGGCCTGATTTGGGCCAGCCCTGCCCAATATAAACCTGACTAACTTTGGCCCTTACCATCATAGTGAAGTTGTCAGCATACAGGTTCTAGAGGCACATCATGCCACGATCAAAAGAATTTCCTGAAGACCTACGGAAAAATGATGTTGATGCTTATCAGTCTGGAAAGGATTACAAAGCCATTTCTAAGGCTCTGGGGCGCCATCAAACCACAGAGCCATATTGTCCAAATGGAGAAAGTTTGGGACAGTAGTGAATCTTTCCAGGAGTGGCCGTCTTGCCAAAATCTCTCCAAGAGCAAGGCGTAAAATAGTCCAGGAAGTCACAAAGAACCCTAGAACAACATCCAGGGATCTGGAGGCCTCTCTCACCTCGGCTAAGTCAGTGTTCATGACTCCACCATCAGAAAAAATGTGATTCATGGCAGAGTAGCAAGGCGGAAACCACTGCTCACTAAGAAAAACATGAATGCTTGTCTCAAGTTTGCCAAAAACATCTGGATGATCCTCAAGAGTTCTGGAACAATGTTCTATGGACAGATGAGTCAAAAGTGGAACTTTTTGGACAACATGGGCCCCGTTATGTCTGGCGAAAACAAAACACTGCATTCCACAGTAAGAACCTCATACCAACGGTCAAGCATGGTGGTGGTAGTGTCATAATTTGGGGATGCTTTGCTGTATCAGGACCTGGACGACTTGCCACCATTGAAGGAACCGTGAATTCTGCTCTGTATCAGAGAATTCTATAGGAGAATGTCATGCCATCCGTCCGTGAGCTGCAGCTGACGTGAAGCTGGGTCATGCAGCAAGACAATGATCCGAAACACACAAGCAAGTCTACATCAGAATGGTTGAAGAACAAGAAATTTAAAGTTTTGGAATGGCCTAGTCAAAGTCCAAAGTCCAGACCTAAACCCCACTGAGATGTTGTGGCAAAAAACCTACAAATGTCACTGAGTTGAAGCAGTTCTGCACGAAGGAGTGGGTCAAAATTCCTCCCCGGCGCTGTGAGAGACTGATCAATAACTACAGGAAGCATTTGGTTGCAGTTATTGCTGCTAAAGGTGGCGTAACCAGTTATTGAGTCAAGGGGACAATTACTTTTTCACACTAGGGCATTGGGAGTTGCATAACTTTCTTTAATAAATAAATGAAATAAGTTTCAAAATGTTGTGTTATTTGTTCACTCATAGTCCCTTTTATCTAATATTATATTTTGGTTGAAGATCTGAAAACATTCAGGGTAAAAAATATGCAAAAATGCAGAAAAAACAGAGGGGGGGGGCAAATCCTTTTTCACGGTACTGTATGTAGATAGAGATAAACTGCAAGATACTTGGCAAGATAAATATAATTAATGCAAGAGTATGTCTTGTGACGATGAGAAAAAAATAAATCTTTAACATCCCATGCACTTAAATCAGTCTGGAAGAAGGCGAGAACGTATTGACCCGGAAGGGAAACGACGTGGCAGCCGGAGATTGGGGAGGCGGTTGCATTCATTTACCAAGGGGTCATGTGTGACAGCATAAAAGGGGACAGAGAATCATAATCTGTTCCTTCGCACTGGTTTATATGGAGAGAACTGAGAAGGACTGTGAGAGAACCTGTGATAAATATTGTGAAACAGTATTGTGAGTATGTTTTGTTTGTTTTGCTGTGAGTGGAGTGGAAGCGACAGCGAGTGGGAGAAGTACAGGCGTGGAAAAGTACAGAGCAGTTTCGAAGCAGAAAGGAGAAATTGCATCTTGAATTGCTTTAATCAGAAAACAGAGGACATTGGGGAAACACAGCAGCAGCTCAAAGTCAAACAGCCGCGTGTGTTTTTCTGATAACAAACAAGCTGAAACTCGGAGCAGCTGATTCAAATTCAGCGCCGTTTTGAGACACGGGCGAGGGGAGGAGCCGACAGCACAGCAGAACAAAGCAGTTAAACGAGGCAGTCTTCCCAGCGACAGCGAGTGGAAGCGACAGCGAGTGGGAGAAGTACAGGCGTGGAAAAGTACAGAGCAGTTTCGAAGCAGTTTGAAAGCTGGATGACAGCTGCAGAAGAAACTAAACTTCAAAAAAAAAAACCTCAACATGGTCTTCAAGCCAGTAATCTGTGACACCTGCTTGATGTGGGAAATCCGAGAAAACCCAGCGGAGCTAAACCAAGTGTGCGTAAAGTGCCGCGCGATCCAGGATTTGCATAAACTAGTAAGTATGCTAGAAATGGAGCTGGAAGAAGTGAGACAGCAACAGGATCTTGAGGAACTGGCACACCCACAATTCATGGAAGTCTGCATCACCCCTAACAGACTGAAAGCCACCAGGGAGATAGAAGGTCAGAACAGCTGGGTTCAGGTAGGCAGAAGCAGGGAAAAAAAGAAACTTCGTCAAACACCACCACCAGAAATCAAAACAACCAACAGATTTGAGTCACTTCAGAATTGTGATGAGCAGAACCAACAACAAGAGAATGAAAGGAACAACATCCAGGACCCTATTGACAGTGGTGACCAGACAGCAAAAAGAAGGGAGGTCATGATTGTTGGGGACTCCATATTGAGAAACACAGCAAGTTCAGTTCGCAGTTTGGACCCCCTTACTACAACAGTGTGCTGCCTTCCGGGAGCCTCGGTCAAGCACATCACTGAGAACGTGGACAGGCTCCTAGAACGAACAGGAGACGACCCGGTAGTAGTCGTCCACATCGGTACAAACAACATTGGAAGAGACAGACCAAAATCCCTGCAAAATAAATTCAGAGAGCTAGGAAGGAAATTAAAAGAGAAAACCAAAACTGTGGTATTTTCTGGTATACTACCCGCACCTTGCAAAGGACCATATGGACAGCTGGAAATAATTAATCAAAACGAATGGCTGAAGACGTGGTGCACACGGGAAGGCTTCACCTATCTTGATCATTGGACCACATTCTACAACGAGGACTATCTGTATAGACGGGATGGACTGCATTTAAATAACAAGGGAACTAGTCTACTCGGAGAAAAGATCCTCGAGCAGGTTCGGAAGCATTTAAACTAGAAAGGAAGGGGGGAGAAATCAACAAAAAAAACAGAAGGGAGACCGCATCAAAACAAGAACAACAACTCAGGTAAGACAACCATTAAATGTATTTATCTAAATGCTAGAAGTATCAGAAACAAAATTCTAGAACTTGAAGCTACTGCACTAACAAGTAACTATGATGTGATAGGTGTTACAGAAACGTGGTTATCTGAGAGTGATGGGGACGAATATAATATTTGTGGGTATACACTGTATAGGAAAGACAGGCAGGACAGAAGAGGAGGAGGGGTAGCGCTATACATAAGAAACAGTCTTGAAGCCCAGGTGTTAAACCTGGACAAAGAAAATAAAACCGAATCAATATGGGTCAGAATAACAGACAAAAATTCAAAGGGCATAATAATAGGAGCATGCTATAGACCGCCAGATTCAGACGGTGAGCACAATAATCTGTTATACAATGACATTAGAAATGTGTGTAGCAAAGGAGAAGCCATACTAATGGGGGATTTCAACTTCCCCCAAATAAAATGGGAAAACCCGGTGGGTAGCGCGAAGGATGAAATAGAAATGGTGGAAATGACAAATGACTGCTTCCTAACACAATTTGTGAAGGCACCGACTAGAGGGGAGGCATGCCTTGATTTAGTCTTTTCAAATAACGAAGATAGAATAACTAAAACAGAGGTCAGAGAACCACTGGCAAACTCAGACCACAACATGGTCTCATTTGAAGTGTTTTTTAAATCCCCAAAAGTAAAGACTAAAGCTAAGGTTTACAATTTTAGAAAAGCAAACTATGAAGGCATGAAACAGAGACTAACAGAAGTAGATTGGAGTAAAATAGAGAAAACACCCACAGAAGAAGGATGGTTGTTCTTCAAAAATGTAGTACTAGAGGCGCAAAACAATTACATCCCTAAAGTAGACAAATCTAAATGTAAAACTAAATTGCCAAAATGGTTTAATAGATCAATTAAAAAAAATATTCAGCGAAAAAAGGCACTTTACAGAGCATTAAAAAAGGACCAAAAAGAAAGTACGCAGAAAGAGTACACGGAACTGCAAACGCAAGTCAAAAAGGAAGTTAGAAAGGCCAAGAGAGAAATAGAAATGAACATTGCTAAGGGAGCTAAAACCAATTCCAAAATGTTTTTCCAATATTACAACAGCAAGAGAACATTCAAAGAGGAGATTAAATGTTTAAGAGATACAAATGGCAAAATCGTAGAGGAAGAAAAAAAAATAGCAAATATGTTAAATGATTACTTTTCACAAGTTTTTACAAAGGAAGATACTGACAACATGCCCCACATGTCATCCAGTTCCTATCCAGTTTTAAATAACTTTAGCATAACTGAGGCAGAAGTGTTAAAGGGACTAGGAGCTCTTAAAATAAACAAATCCCCTGGGCCGGATGAGATCCTCCCAGTAGTACTCAAAGAAATGAAAGAAGTAATTTACAAACCGCTAACCAAGATCATGCAGCAGTCTCTTGACACAGGGGTGGTACCGACAGACTGGAAAATTGCAAACGTAATACCGATCCACAAAAAGGGAAACAAAACTGAACCAGGTAACTACAGACCAGTAAGCCTGACTTCTATTATATGCAAACTTATGGAAACTATAATAAGATCCAAAATGGAAAATTACCTATATGGTAACAGGGTACTGGGAGACAGTCAACATGGTTTTAGGAAAGGGAGATCGTGTCTAACTAACTTGCTTGATTTTTTTGAGGATGCAACATCGATAATGGATAATTGCAAAGCATATGACATGGTTTATTTAGATTTCCAGAAAGCTTTTGACAAAGTCCCGCACAAAAGATTAATTCTCAAACTGAACGCAGTTGGGATTCAAGGAAACACATGTACATGGATTAGGGAGTGGTTAACATGTAGAAAACAGAAAGTACTGATTAGAGGAAAAACCTCAGAATGGAGTGTGGTAACCAGCGGTGTACCACAGGGATCAGTATTAGGTCCTCTGCTATTCCTAATCTACATTAATGATTTAGATTCTGGTATAGTAAGCAAACTTGTTAAATTTGCAGACGACACAAAAGTAGGAGGAGTGGCAAACACTGTTGCAGCAGCAAAGGTCATTCAAAATGATCTAGACAAGATTCAGAACTGGGCAGACACATGGCAAATGACATTTAATAGAGAAAAGTGTAAGGTACTGCACGCAGGAAATAAAAATGTACATTATAAATATCATATGGGAGATATTGAAATTGGAGAAGGAATCTATGAAAAAGACCTAGGAGTTTTTGTTGACTCAGAAATGTCTTCATCTAGGCAATGTGGGGAAGCTATAAAAAAGGCTAACAAGATGCTCGGATACATTGTGAAAAGTGTTGAATTTAAATCAAGGGAAGTAATGTTAAAACTGTACAATGCACTAGTAAGACCTCATCTTGAATATTGTGTGCAGTTCTGGTCACCTCGCTATAAAAAAGATATTGCTGCTCTAGAAAGAGTGCAAAGAAGAGCGACCAGAATTATTCCGGGCTTAAAAGGCATGTCATATGCAGACAGGCTAAAAGAATTGAATCTGTTCAGTCTTGAACAAAGAAGACTACGTGGCGACCTAATTCAAGCATTCAAAATTCTAAAAGGTATTGACAGTGTCGACCCAAGGGACTTTTTCAGCCTGAAAAAAGAAACAAGGACCAGGGGTCACAAATGGTGTTTAGAAAAAGGGGCATTCAGAACAGAAAATAGGAGACACTTTTTTACACAGAGAATTGTGAGGGTCTGGAATCAACTCCCCAGTAATGTTGTTGAAGCTGACACCCTGGGATCCTTCAAGAAGCTGCTTGATGAGATTTTGGGATCAATAAGCTACTAACAACCAAACGAGCAAGATGGGCCGAATGGCCTCCTCTCGTTTGTAAACTTTCTTATGTTCTTATGTTCTTATGGTCTTATCTTGTTTGTAACATTAGATGGCTAACACAATTCCGGAGCAGTTGCAGAGGACCAGCACTAAAACCGGAACAGCACTGCACTACTGTCACAAAAATAAACTATATCACCCACCACAAGCACTACTGCACTCACCCTGGACTGGTGATCGTGTATGTATAACTCTGGGGCAGATACGTGTGGTTTATTATTGGTTGGGTCTGCAAAACCCGTTATTGTTTATTGTTATTGTTACTGGTCAACAGACCTGCATATACAGAATAAAAGACCCTTTTCCAAACTGGATTAAGTCTCTGTTTCATTACCACACAGCATCACCCTTGCAACTGCATCCACTCAGCCACTTTGTCACAATCCGAAACAAAGCCCTTGGCGTCCTGGGGGGTACTGTAGACACTGGATTGGGCATTGTGTACAATTGTAAGCTTTGTTGGAGTATAAGAGAAAGCTCTGAATACCCAGAGCTCTGGATAGCCATGTGAAACTGGAAGAATCAGGGAACAGCAGCAGTTTGGACTGACCCTGTGATATTTGAGTGCCGGACTGCCTGTATGCTTTCAGGATAGCTTGTCTGTCTTTGTACAGAAGACATTTAAATATCAGTGAGCACGGCTTGTTTTCTTGGACAATGGATCCATTATAAATGCAATGGACCCTTTCTATCTCGATTGCACCTTTGAAAGGCAGGTTGGAAAGCCATACTGACAGACTGCGCTGAAGATAAGAAGTTGAATCATTGCCCTCCCCTCCCTCAGAAAGAGACAAGACAAAGTTTAGAACAACAATTGCGGCCTTCCAATTCTGATGGACCTGTAGTACAGAAATACCAGCAGTTGCATCTTTAAACCTTTGTGGTCCTATGTCAGACCAGGTCTGACATTACAATTTTCCATTTCCAGTCCAATGTCGGACCCTGTCCGACATCATCAAAAAGACGTAAAGCATAGGTCTCTAGTCATTTCTCAGGAAAAAGCAGTAAAACCTTTAAAATGAACGAGTGAGACCGATAGGAGCCGAATGAAGCCGAAAAAAGGGCATATCTGATAGCCTCATGCACAACAGAGGTAACACAGACATAAACAAAGGAGAAAGCTGCTTCTGCATCCAGCGCTCAAAGAATATCACAGATATTTAGAAAGCTTATCGAGATGTTATAGTAATAAAATAATGACTGATCGCATTATTAAAGAGTTTGGTGACAAAACGAGTGATCAGGAGAGGATTTATCAGTATGCACGTCTATAAAGAGGTATGTGAAAAATACAGCGAACAAGGGGTGGGGCTTGGCTGCAGATGCAGTACTGAGTGTCCTTTTGAAATACCGGGCCTTTTAAACCGGTTTTACTCTGAAAAAATATTCCAAAAAGCATGTGTAAAATAAACAGCAAGTGTGAAAATAAACTGGACCTGATGTGCCTGACAAGCGCTGAATAAATGGACAGCAAAGGGCCTTTCTAAGTCATAAACCACAATATTAACCCAGCCACACATGATTTTTTCCACTCAGTGTCGCAACTTCTTATGAATATGACAGTAAAAGTAAGAAATCACGGAATCAGTGTCAGACAATGAAATTGAGGTGAAAGGAGGTTCTATGACTGAAGTTGCTTCTGAAACACACTGTAGGTGGAAAAGTATAGAGCAGTTTAGAAGCAGCTTGAAAGCAGGTTGACGGCTGCAGAAGAAAATAAACGTAAAAAAAAAAAAAAAAAATCAACATGGTCTTCAAGCCAGCAATCTGTGAAACCTGCATGATGTGGGAAATCCAAGAAAACCCAGCAGAGCTAAAACAAGTGTGCGTAAAGTGCCGCGCGATCCAGGACTTGCATAAGCTGGATGAAATGAGACAGCAACAGGATATTGAGGAGCTGGCACACCCACAATTCATGGAAGTCTGCATCACCCCTAACAGAATGAAAGCCACTAGGGAGATAGAAGGTCAGAACAGCTGGGTTCAGGTAGGCAGAAGCAGGAAGAAAAAGAAACTTCGTCAAACACAACCACCAGAAATCAAAACAACCAACAAATTTGAGTCATTTCAAAATTCTGATGAGCAAAACCAACAACGAGAGCAAAAGGAACAACATCCAGGACACTATTGACAGTGGTGACCAGACAGCAAAAAGAAGGGAGGTCATGATTGTTGGGGACTCCATATTGAGAAACACAGCAAGTTCAATTCGCAGTTTGGACCCCCTTACTACAACAGCGTGCTGCCTTCCGGGAGCCTCGGTCAAGCACATCACTGAGAACGTGGACAGGCTCCTAGAACGAACAGGAGATGACCCGGTAGTAGTCGTCCACATCGGTACAAACAACATTGGAAGAGACAGACCAAAATCCCTGCAAAACAAATTCAGAGAGGCAGGAAGGAAATTAAAAGAGAAAACCAAAACTGTGGTATTTTCTGGTATACTACCGGCACCTTGCAAAGGACCATATGGACAGCTGGAAATAATTAATCAAAACGCATGGCTGAAGACGTGGTGCACATGGGAAGGCTTCACCTATCTTGATCATTGGACCACATTCTACAACGAGGACTATCTATATAGACGGGACGGACTGCACTTAAATAACAAGGGAACCAGTCTACTTGGAGAAAAGATCCTCGAACAGGTTCAGAAGCATTTAAACTAGAAAGGGGAGAAATCAACAAAAAAACAGAAGGGAGACCGCATCAAAACAAGGGCAACAACTCAGGTAAGACAACCATTAAATGTATTTATCTAAATGCTAGAAGTATCAGAAACAAAATTCTAGAACTTGAAGCTACTGCACTAACAAGTAACTATGATGTGATAGGTGTTACTGAAACTTGGTTGTGTGAGAGTGATGGGGATGAATATAATATTTGCGGGTATACAATGTATAGGACCTATATGGACAAAGAAAACAAAGCCGAATCAATATGGGTCAGAATAATGGACAAAAATTCAAATGGCATAATAACAGGAGCATGCCATAGACCGCCAGATTCAGATGGTGAGCAAAATAATCTGTTATACAATGACATTAGAAATGCGTGTAGCAAAGGAGAAGCCATACTAATGGGGGATTTCAACTTCCCCCATATAAAATGGGAAAACCCGGTGGGTAGCACGAAGGATGAAATTGAAATGGTGGAAATGACAAATGACTGCTTCCTAACACAATTTGTCAAGGCACCGACTAGAGGGGAGGCATGCCTTGATTTAGTCTTTTCAAATAGCGAAGATAGAATAACTAAAACAGAGGTCAGAGAACCACAGGCAAACTCAGACCACAACATGGTCTCATTTGAAGTGTTTTTTAAATCCCCAAAAGTAATGACTAAAGCTAAGGTTTACAATTTTAGAAAAGCAAACTATGAAGGTATGAAACAGAGACTAACAGAAGTAGATTGGAGTAAAACAGAGACAATTACATCCCTAAAGTAGACAAATCTAAATGTAAAACTAAATTGCCAAAATGGTTTAATAGATCAATTAAAAAAAATATTCCACGAAAAAAGGCACTTTACAGAGCATTAAAAAGGGACCAAAAAGAAAGAAAGATCATGCAGCAGTCTCTTGACACAGGGGTGGTACCAACAGACTGGAAAATTGCAAACGTAATGCCGATCCACAAAAAGGGAAACAAAATTGAACCAGGTAACTACAGACCAGTAAGCCTGACTTCTATTATATGCAAACTTATAGAAACTATAACAAGATCCAAAATGGAAAATTACCTATATGGTAACAGGGTACTGGGAGACAGTCAACATGGTTTTAGGAAAGGGAGATCATGTCTAACTAACTTGCTTGAGTTTTTTGAGGATGCAACATCCATAATGGATAATTGCAAAGCATATGACATGGTTTATTTAGATTTCCAGAAAGCTTTTGACAAAGTCCCGCACAAAAGATTAATTCTCAAACTGAACGCAGTTGGGATTCAAGGAAACACATGGACATGGATTAGGGAGTGGTTAACATGTAGAAAACAGAAAGTACTGATTAGAGGAGAAACCTCAGAATGGAGTGTGGTAACCAGTGGTGTACCATAGGGATCAGTATTAGGTCCTCTGCTATTCCTAATCTACATTAATGATTTAGATTCTGGTATAGTAAGCAAACTTGTTAAATTTGCAGACAACACAAAAATAGGAGGAGTGGCAAACACTGCTGCAGCAGCAAAGGTCATTCAAAATGATCTAGACAAGATTCAGAACTGGGCAGACACATGGCAAATGACATTTAATAGAGAAAAGTGTAAGGTACTGCACGCAGGAAATAAAAATGTACATTATAAATATCATATGGGAGATACTGAAATTGGAGAAGGAATCTATGAAAAAGACCTAGGAGTTTTTGTTGACTCAGAAATGTCTTCATCTAGACAATGTGGGGAAGCTATAAAAAAGGCTAACAAGATGCTCGTATACATTGTGAAAAGTGTTGAATTTAAATCAAGGGAAGTAATGTTAAAACTGTACAATGCACTAGTAAGACCTCATCTTGAATCCTGTGTTCAGTTCTGGTCACCTCGCTATAAAAAAGATATTGCTGCTCTGAGACCAGAATTATTCCGGGCTTAAAAGGCATGTCATATGCAGACAGGCTAAAAGAATTGAATCTGTTCAGTCTTGAACAAAGAAGACTATGCGGCAACCTAATTCAAGCACTAAAAATTCCCAAAGGTATTGACAATGTCGACCCAAGGGACTTTTTTGACCTGAAAAAAGAAACAAGGACCAGAGGTCACAAATGGAGATTAGACAAAGGGGCATTCAGAACAGAAAATAGGAGGCACTCTTTTACACAGAGAATTGTGAGGGTCTGGAATCAACTCCCCAGTAATGTTGTTGAAGCTGACACTCTGGGATCCTTCAAGAAGCTGCTTGATGAGATTCTGGGATCAATAAGCTACTAACAACCAAATGAGCAAGATGGGCCGAATGGCCTCCTCTCATTTGTAAACTTTCTTATGTTCTTATGTAGCAAGTTAGGGGACCACAAGAGGACGCCAGCAACACACTCTTATTTAAAAGCACAGCAAATTCAGCACCACGAACAGCAACAACAGCACAGTAGCACACCAGACTGCAACCAAGCCTGTGTCAAACACTAAATACACACAGCCCCATGCATTAGTCCGCAGACAATAGTGTATAATGCCAGGTAGGGCAATACTTGGACAGAGTATCAGTGTGCAGTTAAAGTGACATGAAATAAATAAACCCATATAAATAAAGCAAACTCAACTGCCCAGTTTACACATTTACTACAACACTTCAATATTAAAAACAGTAATTTATTAGACATTTTCGTCTCAAAGTAAACATTAGGGGAAAAAAAAAATCAAATATATAGATTTCTTTTGAATGCTGTCGCCAAACAATGAATTTATGGATATAATTACGTCAATTTCTTCTAGCACATGGCACTGGGGCCATTGCACACAAATACAAGCCATGAAAAGTAATAAAATTACCTACCGTAATCTGTGGATATTTTGGATGTCGTTGAACATTGGACAGATGAAAAAAAATGTTATTTTTTGCAATAAAACACTATGTTTTGCTTTTTAAATATAAACAAACTATAAACAATTTAAAAGCCCTGGTTCTTAGCTTTCTAATGAGCAGTTTAGTTTTATTCTATTCTTGGGTTTACCTACTTTTTTTGTATGATTTGTGCGAGCAGTGAAAATGACTATCCAAACGTCATGGTCAAGCTTTCATCTGTACTGCCCAGCCTGAAGCTTGCAGGCAGATCTGCTCTGTATTGTCAGAATCTGCACAAATCACTGATTTGGGGACATATTGTTTTTAATCTGTAGCCCTTTCCATGCCTAAGAAATTGACCTGTCCAAGTAGTGCGACTTGTTTGGGCCTAACAGGGCGAGTAGCTCTGTTCAGTTATTTTTAGAACGGAGTCTCCCCCTCCGCCCCTGTTATTTTGCGTTTTGTACTATGATTTATTTGTTTATATATATGACGGCATAGTCATGTGTTTTGTTTTGAAAATGTATTTATTGTAAATGACGGCGGTACCGTATGTTTTGTTTTTGTATTTTGTTGCAGTGTGGATTGGCTTCATCCATGTTAATAACTAAACCTTGTGCAGAGGGTGGCCATTTCCAGAATTAAGGGATTAATTTGTTGCTAATCAGGAGATGGTCACCTGTATAAAAAACTGCAGCTCTCTGCACTCCAGGTGGGTGTGTTCAGACTAGGAATGAGAGCGAGAGAGAAATTTAAAATTTAAAGAATATTTAAGGATCAGTGAAGGCAGTTGCCCAGCCTGACTTTAGTTTTAGTTATTATTTTGTGTTTGTGACTTGTTCTTGTTTGAATGTTTTATTTTCTGTGCTCTGTGAGCCCTGTTTTTGTCTAACTATTTACTTTATTTTTGTTCTTTAATAAACGCAGGCACAGCGCTTCTTTTGCCTGTAGTACCTTGTCTTTGTTATTCTTCTGCATTCTGGCCTGATATCACCACTCTGCCACTTTGGGGTAACTCTGAACAGAAATAGTTCTGCATAAGTACCAAGGATAATAAAATTATTATTATCCTTGATAATACATGTACTAACATTACTATACCACATACTACTTTACCGCATGACATGTGATTTTCATCTCGTCATTGATCATGTGAGGGTGTTAACATTAAATCTCACGATAAGAATTTCAGACTAGGAAATCTTCATAGCTGAAAGGCATTAGATTGCAGAGACTATGAATTGTTATATCAGGGGAGGGGGAAGACATTGCCATTGCACAGGAAAAAATTAATTTATCAAAACATATTGCAGCTAAACATCGCACTGGACTGTCAACTGAAAAACAATACCAATATATAAATAAATAAAATCACTACACATTCTTACCTAGAGTTGCCGTCTTCTGAAGAAACGTGTTATAGATTGTTTTTTTTGTTTCCTCTTTGAGCATGTACTGTACAGAACCATCTGCTAACTCAGGGGTTGCCAGACTTTTCTACCTGAGGCCCACCTGTTTAGCTGCATTAGGCACTGTGGCCCACTATTAGCACACCTTGGGAAAATGTCAAATTAAAAACATTTGATATTTTAAACCTGTAACATTAGAAATAAACCTAATCTAAACTGTCCTTTATTCATATTGTCTAAGATGGAAATCACATAGAATATGTACCGAGTGAAAATCAAAAAAAAAAAAAAAAAAAAGAAATACTAATTTTAGTAAACAAAATAAATTGCAAAAACTAAACAGATGTTTTTATCAAACCTTTAAATTAGGCACCTCCGTGTAAGTGAACATTTTACAAATGCAGTTAATTTTTCTCGGTCATCAAACAAGAAAGAAGTACATATCTCTTTTTATTCCCATTCATAAACACCTGAACAGGAATCACTGTGTAAAACTGTGTTACTAAAACGTCCAGCTGTTACCTCTCACACTGATCTGTCATGCAGAAAACAAAAGAGATACATTACCGTCATGTAACAAGATTTATGAGTTTGATTAATAACTTGATTTAGTTAATATTGAAACATATATCAAAGTACGTAACTAGAGAAACTGACCAATAAGAAGCGAACATGTCCGTGTGGCGTGAAGTTTCAATACCCCGGCTGTCAAATTTGAGATTACAGTAATGTTACGGGAAAAAAAAGGATATATGTTTCTATTCCATCTCAGACACAAAAATAATTAAACTGAATAAGTTAAAAACGAATGTTTCTAGGTTCTGTGGCGGGGTGTCCCTATGCATATTGTTGTGTTTTATGTGGTGTGCATGTATTGGTGCACAGAGGGTGTGTTATGTAGCACGGTGATTTTAAATATATAGCTGTATTTGGGCACAAGGATTGCACAAATTAGTCCTGTGCAGGGATTCAAGTGAATGATTAAGTAGTAATTGAATCCTGGCACAGCTGTATATATAGATGTACAAATCACTCATTCGGGTTGGTGTGTTCAGGGAGAGAATGGGAGAGAGCGTGAGCAGAATGGAAAGGAAAAAAATAAAACAATTTCTACTTGTGCTGGGACTACCAGCACTATATTTGTTTGGGTGTTTTGTTTGTCTATTTATTTTGGCCATTGCGTCTTGTTTGTTCAACCTTTTATTTGTTCATTCATAAGAAACCAGAGCAACAGCGCATTCACTAAACATTCTGTGTCCATGAATTTCCAGCCCAGACGTAACCACCAGCCAGCCTGTTCACATATACTTTAATGAATCTCAAAAAATAAATCAATCAGTGCAAGACCTCACAGGCACCTTGGTAGAGATCTGCTTTTGCGCTTGTAACTGCTGGGCCCTCTGGATACATATTTGATTTGCTTTTTCACATTGTAACCCTTAACTACTGACATTGCACAATACTCACATTGGCTTTGTGTTCAGTACAGCTGATAAAAAGTATTTATTGGTCCACTTGTTGTTGTAATAAAAAAAGTGTGTTCTAGAAAGTTCTAGAAATGTGTTCGAGTTCATCTTTGCCCTTGCCCTATAATAACCCCGTATCTTATAAGACTTGTTTTTGTCACGTTTATATAACTTGTTTTGGTTAGAATGTTCTAGGGAAAGGAATGGTTTATTCAGAGGGCCGAGCCTCGAGGGAGTGATCTGGCCAATTACTCTTTCGCATGCAAAAGCCTAACTTGGTAAGTTATAAAGGACGGGGTTCTCCCCTGCTCTGATGAGAGTCAGCCGTGAGGATTAGCGCGCAGTCCTGCTCGGTAATTTCTTGGAGACAGCTGCTTTCTCTTACCAGGGTCGAAGGGCTCTCCCAATCCGCTTGGAAGGGTAAGAATTAGTACAGTTGCGTCTCATGGATTGTATTGATCTGTGATTAATATAATCTTTGTATGTAACCTTGTTGGGTTGTGTCCCGTTAGGGATATTGTTATTCGCAGTATAGCATCTGTGTATGTAACTGGGTGTGTGTGTGTGTGTGTGTGTGTGTGTGTGTGTGTGTGTGTGTGTGTGTGTGTGTGTGTGTGTGTGTGTGTGTGTGAAATAATAAAGGACCTTTTAAAATTACTCTGTGAAGTAATTGTCTTATTTACTTCCACATCAACTTCCTTTTAAATTTAAAGTAAATAAATTTCACACAACAGTTGTATATACAATTTTCACCATTGTTTGCTCTTTTTGCTAGCTAAAGCTAAGAGCGCAACATATGTATCACTTTATATACATATATAGCAACACGAGTAAAAAAAAAAACAAAAAAAAATCACCCACAGAGTACGCAAAGGGGAGTGCAGTAGAACTGGCTTGCGTGCCCGCCTAGTGACTGAACATGCGCAGTGTGATGCGCGTGCTGCTTTGCCGGATACAAAAATGAAACACGTCTTAATCAAAAATTGATTTACAATGTTGCTGTTTTTATTTGCCATATTTATTTTAGTTAATTTTTATAATTATTGCTGAGTGTCGGTGGGCTAATTGGTTGTCCCTTGCGGGTCGCCAGTTGCAGACCTCTGCAGTACATAATGCAGTCATCTCTGGCTAAAAGAACACCCCTCGGGAAGCCGAAGTACTGTTTAGACGGAGTTAGCCACCAGATGCATTATGAATCAATAAATAAATACATACTTATTACTTGTCATGGTGCACGTACATCAACATATGAAACTAACTGAATAAGTAAAAGCAAAACAACAGGCAAGAGTACGTTAATAAACTAATAAAGTAACAAACAAACTAAAGTTAATAAAACTGAAGCAAACCAACACTGCCAAAAAGCTTTAATCGCTATGTAGTATGAAATTAGCTGGCGGGTGTGTTTCAGTCTATCACAATGGCAGGAGGCACAAATAATAGGAGTTACTTAGTTTATTAACTGTTAAACTAAATTAACACAGCGCCACTACACGTTACAAAATGCAGTAGCAATATACAAAACCTGCAAGTTATTTAACAGAATGGTCAGCGACTCGCCAGATTGGGAAACACCAAATTGTCAACGACTTGTGTACAATCCTGTTTTTTTTTTTTTTTTTTGGAACAATTTCCAACTTTGTGTAGCAAGAGAAACTGCAGCACATTTTGCCGTTTGTTTACATGCTACTTTTCAGTGATGAGGTGCACTCGTGGAAAACAATTACGGGGCTCATGTCCGGTAAAGGCACTCTGGCCAGTGTGCAGGATGCACCCTATAGCTTGGAGGTCACCAGTACGATCCATTGTGAAGGAATCAGCATCAGTCCCAAAAAGGTGTTCTTTCAAGCAAAGCTCCTGTTCCTTTATATGTACTTTTAAATGTCAGACACAAAACTATATAAAAAATATATTAAAAAAAAACTATATAAAGTTTATACAAAACTATATAAAACTGTATAACTGTAAATCTCGAAAAACTACTCACTTCTAAATCTTCTGTAGTCATCTTGTATTACTTTAGTATAAATACATGTTAATTTGGATTCATATGTTGTTTTTTTCTGACTTTATGTGAATGAAAAGACACACATTTGCCCATTTTCCCATTGGAAATAGTGATATTTTGAAATATCACTGTCCTGGTAACAAAAGCAAAGTTTGTGGGGAATAATAGCCATTTTCTATACTTTTGAGGCATAAGCAATTAGGAAATAACACTTACTACCCAGGAACAAAAACTGTGTTACATAGTGTAATTAACTAGTGGCAGCAGTCCTTTCGGGGTTCCTTACTGACAGTGGAAAGTGTGCTGGAATAGAACCCCATCAAGACTGTAGCTTTTCAACTGGCTCTACCGATTCATTTTCATTGAATTACCTGCAATGGTCTTATATGAACTGTGACACTGAAAAACTGCTGCCACTGTACTACTGTACCTGTATTGCATCTATTTAATTGAGGATACGCAAACTATACGAGCTCTAAATAAACGCTGCTGTGTTTATTCATTCAAGTAGTTTACCAGGTGTGCTGTACGCTAAACCGCCTGCTTCAAGGTGGCTATAGACCTCACCGACTCTTACCTTTTCAAGTTTAAAATCAGACGCACTTTGTACAGAGGTAAGCGTTCACTGCCAAGATATGGGCAGAAACAACGAAATAGGCAACAAGATCAACGAAGCACTAAAGTGACTTGCGTATTTATTTATTACCTTTACGCTACGCATTCACTATAATACGCATCCAATGTTATTGTAACGTCCTTGCCAGAACTTCTTACTACATGTTTTAAGTGGTAATTAATTGTTATGTTACACCGAGATAACCATTATTGTACTTACAACAGTGACGGGATTCATAGTGATCAATTAGTGAAAAACGTCTTCATCAAAACAGCAAGAAAAGTTCAACTGGCAGTTTACAGCACAGGTTCTTCTCCAGCGACCAGACCTGTTTTGTGTGAACTACAGAAATGCTGTGAATTAAATCTGCCTTGAAGTGAAGAATAGACTCCATGGTGATTGGTCTAACAGTGAACCAATAGAAACGATGTCATGTACTGTAAATATAGCAATGAATATACAGGCCGTACCTACACGTAGCAAATTAATTTGTCACAATAATTGTATGGAATGTTTAGAAATGTTTGTGCTGTTTTGAATGAGTAATCGTGTATTGTGTTATAGGTAAGCAGGTTGTTTACAAAAACGCCCTGCAGGTAGACAGACGGAATTGTTTTCTCACCAGTAGTACTAGACTGGATACAAACTAAGAGGCTGCAGCTGCGGTGATTCGCTTTATTCAAACAGAGGCCATGTTGGATTTGAAAACCAGACATGTGATGTGGCAGCCACTGATAATTGACCCAGCTGAAGTTAGACACTGATGGATATTTGGATGTGACTGAAACATGAACTTATACATATTCATTATTTAGTGTTTATTGTTTAACTGATTATTTGGTATAGAGCGCTTTCTGAAGCATCATGTATATATGATGTAATATATCAAAAGCAACTGCCCCCCCCCCCCCCCCCCCCACACACACACACACTTTATTGCCATTGCTACCATCACTAAAATGCATTTTTTCATAAAATAATGATATTCAAATTCCTTTCTTAGACTTAACCACATGAAAGTGCACGCCACACAAAATATTGATACCACATTTATTGTCTTTGACCCAGGAAGAGGCCCCCAAAATCACAGGCAAATAACCTGCCCCCTGACAGTAAAAAGGGATGTTTCTTAGACAAACGAGCAGCTATCAGTGGTGGAGGAAGAGGAAGATGGGCCCCAGTGCAGGAACTTATTGTGGACCCCCCTCCACAAATGTTAATTTAACCCTGTGACGGAGAGCGAATGAATCCGAATCAAAAATCTCCCTCTCGACCAGTGAGGGCACTGTACAACAGGAGCTGCGGGCTTCCTACTGAATGGTTGGGCAGTTCATCCTGGGGACAGTCGGGAGCCGGCCATTCAGGAAGAGGGCGGCGTTACGGTACCTGGAGTCATCGCCCTAGTACGGTGAGCGAAGTTTCAGTCATGAATTGGAGGAGACGTGATTGAACTAGCTATCGGAGGGGGCGGGGCTTAGGGTACTTTAGGGGGACGTGACGCCGTAATCGGCTCCTTTGTTGTGGTTAATGGGAGGAGACAAGGACGGAATCTTGAATGAAGTGTGGGTTGATTGAGGAGTATTGTGTTTGTTTTGCCAGACGGCTGATACGAAGCTGGAGCTGCAGCAAGAAGCCCGGACCTGAACGCGCACGAGCACCAGCACTAGCACTCAGAGCACCGCACCTGCACCAGAGCACCCAGTTTGGAGACGTGTTTTTGTGTTCATTATTTCAGGACTGCAACCCCTTTGTTTTGTAGCTGGTAATACCCATTGCTGGGTAGAACCAGCTTTATTATTTTGGGTCCAGTTTTCACTGGCAATACCCATTGCTGGGTAGAGCCAGCTTTATTATTTGAAACCCGGTTTAAAAAGGGCATTAAAAGAAACCTGACTGGTAGACTTTGTGTTTGGCCTTTGTTGGAGCACCTCAACTCACCTATACACCGGAGCACTACAAACCACTTTGCCACAAACCCTTATTTATAAACATCAAACACACCAAATCAAGTGTTCAACACTGAACTGTATTTAACTGTCAGAATGTTAGCATGTATGAAACAGTATGCAATAAGAACGTGTTCTACTCCCCTACTTTATTTTATTTTGCATACGTCTTTACATCCAGCCCTACACTATTTTATAATCATAAACAAACAGGTTTAATCACCGATGCTACCAGGATTCCCCAATTCTGCGATCACAGAAATGATTACAGAATTCACAATTCTACACAGGCATTTGCAGAAATGGTCTCAAATAGGAAACTGTTAGTTTATTATTATTATTATTATTATTATTATTATTATTATTATTATTATTATTATAATATTATATTAGCAGCCTCCAGGGGAAATTAAGAAAATAGAGATACCTGTTGAAATGAGGGAGGATAGAATCTGAATTACTGGCACCGCACATCAGCAGCTACAGTGATACAAATGTGTAACATCTGCAAATATAAATATGAAGGATATATATTATATAGATTTAACTTCCAAAGATGTGGTTGTAAGATAGTTTAGGTTGAGGGGGATGAAGACACCATCAATAAATGATAAAGAACAAAAATAAAACCAGTTACTTATTCACAAATCACAAACAAACATTGCAAATTGTTTGTTGCTAATTACAAGTTTGTTTTATTTTTTCATAGATTGTGTGAATGATTGAAGTTGTGAATTAAATTTAATTACTATGGTTTCTGAATAAGCACTTAAACGTCAGTGGGATCTCCGAGGGCTGGCCGTGTAACAGCTGGCACAAAATCGAAAACCAGATTCGCCTGGGCCACTTGGGGGCCACTAGAATGCTTCCTCTAATTCTACCTTCATCAGCAGGGGCTTCGCCTACCTGCATTTCAGAGGAGAAGGTGGCCTCCTCCCCACAGGCCGCTATAGAAAGCATGTCCTCTTGCACTAGCTGGGACACCCCATCCAATCTGAACCACCCTGGGGGGGTATGGCAATTGGCGCTGCAACGGAGCTAGGACTGCGGCCGGGGCCACAGGTGCCTGTTAGGACTTGGGACATCTGGGCTTTGAGGTCCATAATGTTCCTTTCCTGCCTAGAATACTTCACCCTTCTTGCTGAGGAGATGCGGAATGACTACCGGGATGTTCAGTAGTGGGTCCTGGGAAGGATCATGAAGGAGGGGCTCTGGGGCTCCAAGCTAGCTTCCTTCACCTAGGGCTGAAAAGGGTATGTTTATCCTCCTGCGGGATATTTGCATTGCAGGCTGTGCAGGGGTGGAACCCCGACTTGCCTGACATGGGTCTGGTGTTGTGCATTGGTTGTGCACTGAACACCACTTGCACTACGCTCAAGCACTGATTAATAGTGCTATGCCATCCGCTCACCCACTAGCGCTGTAGCAGAGGGTACCGAATACTGTATGCACCGTGCGTACCGAGCACCGTACGCACCGAGTACTGTGGTCACTGAGTACACCACGTACCGTGCAGCACCATACTCCCGTGCACTAGTGTAGCAGTGGCACCAAGCAATGTGTGCACTGTGCGTACTGAGCATCATGCGCACTGAGTACCGTGGAGCTCTGTGCACTCTTGCGCTAGGTCTTTGGCAGTGGCCAACCACCGTGTAAACCAAGCACCATGCGTACCAAGCACTGTGCACCATGTACCATGCAGTACCATGTGCTCGGGCACTAGTGCTGTAGCACTGGGCACCAAGCACCATGCATACCAAGCCCCGCGTGCACTGAGTACCATGCAGCGCTGTGACTGTGCACTGACAAAGTAGCACTGGGCACAGTGTGCCATATGCAATAAGCACATTGAACACCAAGATACCAAAGTACCAAGGGCTATGCGTGCTCCGCAGTACTGAAGCACCGGAGTGAGCACTACAGAATTGTGCCTACTCTAACCGTGCAGTCACACACACCTGGACAGCATGTAGCGTGCACCAGGGGGACATAAGGGCTGAAGCCACAGTGGGCGAGTTGAACCAGATAGCAAAAACTGTGGCTGAATAGATAGTATAGGGGAGAGCACACTGTTTGTTTACAAGGCCCGACTCACCAAGGTGGTCGGGCCTACACTGCCGGTGAGGAAAACTCGACAGCAGGGATGTGGCAAGGCCTAGCCCCATGGAGGAGTACACGGCTGGAAGAGTTACTCAACAGTGGGGATATGGCAAGGCCTAGCCACGTGGAGGAACTGTGTACTCTCAAAAAGAAATAGACAACCACTCGAGGGTGACTGCACAGGCAGTCGCTCACACACGACAGACAGATAACAAAGAGAGGCCGACCACACAAGTGAGGAGGCCACTGATGGACAGAAAGGGAAAGGGCTCTGTCTTTTTCAGAGTTGTTGATTCTGGGAAATCGGCGAGCCAGCTTTCAGCACAAATGCAAGGGAAATATGAGGAACTCTTTTCTATCAATATGCTCAGCTCAACACAGAGGTCTTACCGTACCGTCTTCAGAAGGAAAAAGAGAAATGGCTTCCTCGGGATGACAGTTTTATCCCCTCGGTGGGCGGGACCAAGTGCATCTTCCCAGGAAGGGGCCTATCAGCAGCTCTGGTATAGAGAGCTCAGCGATACCTATCCAAAGAGCAGGCATATCCCATACATATTGTCATTGGTGGTCGTCTTCGAATTAAAATGGAACGTTAGGTTACTTACCGTAATACTGGTTCCCTGAGAGAGAAAACAACCACCACCCACGAGGTCGCATCAGTCACCCTCACAGGTTCAATGGAAAATGAGAAATGGTTTCCTCGGGATGACAGTTTTATCCCCTCGGTGGGCAGGACCGAGTGCATCATACCAGGAAGGGGCCTATCGCAGCTCTGATATAGAGAGCTCAGCGATACCTACCCAACGGGCAGGAATATCGCATACATAATGTCATTGGTGGTCGTCTTTGAATTGAAAGGGAACCAGGGTTACTGTAAGTAACCTCACGTTTTCTTAAATACGGGTGGTTAACTATATTTAACTTGGACAAGTCTTGAATATACAGTCACGGCATGGGGTTTGCACTTTTCAATAAAAACAATAGATATTCAATTATAATTTAAAACAAAACGCAGTGCTATTACGGAGATGGGGCTTACTAAAAACAACAATAAAACCAATACTTTAAGAACTCCCTGTCTCCAGCTCTCCTCTAAAACATCAATGCCTTTAAAATTCTAATTTCTAAAAATGTAAAAAATATACATACACATGGAGGGAGACAGGAGGCACAGCAGGAGCCTCGCTATAAATGTCGGCGGCTGTTTCTTTCATTTTTCTCGCCGATCACAAACAAGTCGAATTCATTCTCTGCTCCTGCTGACTGTGCGTCCAGCCTCCACTCCAGACAAACCCCGGTTCATGTCACAATGACAAAATCCCATCTCTCGAATGGATTAAATCAGGAGCTTTTATATCAGGTGTTCAGCTTCTTCAAATTATTCAATTCCTAGCTATGGGGGCTGAGAACAGGAGAGCATCAACGTGCCAGTGAGATCTGTGCAAATCTACAAAGTAATGTGCCAAAATAAAAGTGCTTTATAAACGTGTTAAAATAAAGCAAACTAAATAACATGAAATCAATGTGACAAATTAAAATGTGAATATACTACAATAACAAAATCAATCATTTCTAAAGATTCTTTTGGCACTGAAAAGGCCGTTTAATGCAGAAGTGAATTGGCGCTGATAATGGCTGTTGTTTTTGGAAAATTGTCTCTAGCTCTTGCTGCAGTCACACTCTCACTAACAGCACCTTACAGTGGCTTGCGAAAGTATTGACCCCCCCTTGGCATTTTTCCTATTTTGTTGCCTTACAACCTGGAATTAAAATGGATTTTTATTTGGATTTCATGTAATGGACATACACAAAATTGATCCAAATTGGTGAAGTGAAATGAAAAAAATAACTTGTTTAAAAAAATTCTAAAAAATAAATAACGGAAAAGTGGTGCGTGCATATGTATTCACCCTCTTTGCTATTAAGCCTCTAAATAAGATCTGGTGCAACCAATTACCTTCAGAAGTCACATAATTAATTAAATAAAGTCCACCTGTGTGCAATCTAAGTGTCACATGATCTGTCACATGATCTCAGTATATATACACCTGTTCTGAAAGGCCCCAGAGTCTGCAACACCACCAAGCAAGCGGCACCATGAAGACCAAGGAGCTCTCCAAACAGGTCAGGGACAAAGTTGTGGAGAAGTACAGATCAGGGTTGGGTTATAAAAAAATATCCGAAACTTTGAACATCCCACGGAGCACCATTAAAGCCATTATTAAAAAATGGAAAGAATATGGCACCACAACAAACCTGGCAAGAGAGGGCATTAATCAGAAAGGCAACAAAGAGACCAAAGATAACCCTGAAGGAGCTGCAAAGCTCCACAGCGGAGATTGGAGTATCTGTCCATAGGACCACTTTAAGCCGTACACTCCACAGAGCTGGGCTTTACGGAAGAGTGGCCAGAAAAAAGCCATTGCTTAAAGAAAAAAATAAGCAAACATTTTTGGTGTTCACCAAAAGGCATGTGGGAGACTCCCCAAACATATGGAAGAACGTACTCTGGTCAGATGAGACTAAAATTGAGCTTTTTGGCCATCAAGGAAAACGCTATGTCTGGCGCAAACCCAACACCTCTCATCACCCCGAGAACACCATCCCCACAGTGAAGCATGGTGGTGGCAGCATCATGCTGTGGGGATGTTTTTCATTGGCAGGGACTGGGAAACTGGTCAGAATTGAAGGAATGATGGATGGCGCTAAATACAGGGAAATTCTTGAGGGAAACCTGTTTCAGTCTTCCAGAGATGGGCAAAAATCCCAGTGGCTAGATGTGCCAAGCTTATAGATACATACCCCAAGAGACTTGCAGCTGTAATTGCTGCAAAAGGTGGTTCTACAAAGTACTGACTTTGGGGGGGGTGAATACTTATGCACGCTCAAGTTTTCTGTTTTTTTGTCTTTTTTCTTGTTTGTTTCACAATAAAAAATATTTTGCATCTTCAAAGTGGTAGGCATGTTGTGTAAAACAAATGATACAAACCCCCAAAAAACCCATTTTAATTCCAGGTTGTAAGGCAACAAAATAGGAAAAATGCCAAGGGGGGTCAATACTTTTGCAAGCCACTGTATACTACATTTTTGAAGAACAACCATCCTTCTTCTGTGGGTGTTTTCTCTATTTTACTCCTCTCTACTCTCTCTCTCTCTCTCTCTCTCTCTCTCTCTCTCTCTCTTTTCTAAAATTGTATATATATATATATATATATATATATATATATATATAAAAATATACTTAAATGAGACCATGTTGTGGTCTGAGTTTGCCAGTGGTTCTCTGACCTCTGTTTTAGTTATTCTATCTTCGTTATTTGAAAAGACTAAATCAAGGCATGCCTCCCCTCTAGTGGGTGCCTTAACAAATTGTGTTAGGAAGCAGTCATTTGTCATTTCCACCATTTCTATTTCATCCTTCGTGCTACCCACCGGGTTTTCCCATTTTATTTGGGGGAATATTGAATATATATATATATATAGTATATATATATATATATATACATATGTGTGTCTGTGTGTGTGTGTGTGTGTGTGTGTGTGTGTGTATATATATAGAGCTCACCGTCTGAATCTGGCGGTCTATAGCATGCTCCTATTATTATGCCTTTTGAATTTTTGTCAGTAGATAGATAGATAGATAGATAGATAGATTCAGTTTTATTTACTTTGTCCATTAGGAACACCTGCTCTTTCAATGAAATAGACTGATGAGGTGAATCCAGGTGAAAGCTATGATCCCTTATTGATGTAACCTGTTAAATCCACTTCAATCAGTGTAGATGAAGGGGAGACAGGTTAAAGAAGGATTTTTAAGCCTTGACACAATTGAGACATGGCTTGTGTATGTGTGCCGTTCAGAGGGTAAATGGGCAAGACAAAAGATTTAAGTGCCTTTGAACAGGGTATGGTAGTAGGTGCCAAGCGTGCCGATTTGATTGTGTTAAGAACTGCAATGCTGCTGGGTTTTTCACACTCAGCAGTTTCCCGTGTGTATCAAGGATGGTCCACCACCCAAAGGACATCTCCCCAACGGCAGGCCAGTGGTCGAAAACGGCTCATTGATGAAAGAGGCCAAAGGAGGCTGACATGAATTGTGCTGAACAACAGACTGGCTACAGTTAGTCAACTGACAGTTCAGTACAACATTGGTGCCAAAAGACCCATAAAAGAATGCACAACTCGTCATACCTTGACAAGAATGACGACCACTTCTTTCAGCAAAACACAAGAAACTGCGGTTGCAGTGGGCTAAGGAACGAAAACACTGGACACTGGAGGATTAGAATAACATTGCCTGGGCTGATGAATCCCAGTTCCTGCTGTTTCACGCTGATTGGAGGACTAGGGTATGGAGAAAACCACATGAGTACATGCATCCAATATGCCGCGTGTCACCATTGCAGACTGGTGGTGGTGGTGTGATGGTATGGGATGTGTTTTAATGGCACACATTGGGCCCCTTGATAAAAGTGGAGGAGCTTTTGAATGCTACAGGATATCTGAACATCACTGCCAATCAGGTGCATCCCTTCATGTCAGCAGTGTATCCATCTGATAATGGATTTTTTCAGCAGGATAATGCCCCATGCCACAAGGCTAGGATTGTCCAGGAATGGTTCCACGAACATGACAGTGAATTCAGCTTACTGCAGTGGCCTGCCCAGTCACCAGATCTCAATCCAACTGAGCATCTATGGGATGAGATGGAGCGAGCTATTTGGTGTAGAGATCCACTACCAGCCAACTTGACACAACTGTGGGAAGCATTGGAGTCAACATGGGCCAGCATCCCTGTGGAACGCTTTCGACACCTTGTAGAGTCCATGCCCTGACGAACTCAGGCTGTTCCAAGGGCAAAAGGGGATGCAACTTATATATATATATATATATATATATATATATATATATATATATATATATATATATATATATATATATATATATATATATAGTGCCTTGCAAAAGTATTCAGACCCCTGACCAATTCTCTCATATTACCAAATTACAAGTGGTACATTGAAATTTTGTTCTGTTTGATATTTTATTTTTAAATACTGAAATCAATTATTGTAAGCTGACATTGGTTTTATGTTGGGAAATATTTTTAAGAAAAATAAAAAACTGAAATATGTTGCTTGCATAAGTATTCAACCCCTGTGCTGTGGAAGCTCCCTGCACCGATGAAAGAAATTGCCCTAACGAGGACACAATTACCTTACCATTGGCCTCCACCTGTGAACCATTAAAGTTGCTGTAACATTTTCTGGAAAAAAAACCCACTGTTGAAGGATCATTGGTAAGGCTGTGAATCTGAAGGAAAATGAAGACCAAAGAGCATTCTACAGACGTTAGAGATAAAGTAATACAAATGCATAGATTAGAGAAAGGGTACAAAATAATATCCAAGTGTTTGGATATCCCAGTGAGCACAGTTGGATCAATAATCAGGAAGTGGAAGCTGCATCACACCACCCAGGCACTGCCAAGAAAAGGCCTTCCCTCAAAACTCAGCACTCAAACAAGAAGGAGACTTGTGAGAGGAGCCATGGAAAGGCCAACAATCACTTTGAAGGAGCTACAGAGTTCAATGGCTGGGAGTGGAGTAATGGTGCACCAGTCACCAATATCAAGGGCTCTGCATAACACTGGCCTGTATGGGAGGGTGGCAAGAAAGAAGCCGTTACTCAAAAAGTACCATCTGAAAGCACGTCTGGAGTTTACCAGAAAGCATGAGAGTGACCCAGCTGCGATGTGGGAAAAGGTTTTGTGGTCAGATGAGTCCAAGATAGAGCTATTTGGCCAAAACTCAAAGCGCTATGTGTGGCGCAAACCTAACACTGCCCATGTCTCAAGACACACCATCCCTACAGTGAAGTATGGTGGTGGCAGCATCATGCTGTGGGGATGATTCTCATCAGCAGGGACTGGGCATCTTGTTACAATTGAAGGAAGAATGGATGGAGCAAAATACAGGAAAATACTGCAAGAGAATCTGCTTTAGTCCGCTAAAAAACTGAAGCTTGGGAGGAAATTTACCTTTCAGCAGGACAATGATCCCAGGCACAAGGCCAAAGCAACATTGGAGTGGTTCAAGAACAAAACGGTGAATGTCCTACAGTGGCCCAGTCAAAGTCCTGATCTCAATCCCATTGAGAATCTGTGGCACTATTTGAAAATTGCAGTCCACAAGCGTCGTCCAACCAACCTGAACAACTTGGAGCAAATCTGCCAAGAAGAATGGGTCAAAATCACTCCGACACTGTGTGCAAAGCTGGTACATACTTACCCCAAAAGACTTAAAGCTGTTATTGCAGCGAAAGGTGGCTCTACCAAATATTAATGTATGGGGGTTGAATACTTATGCAAGCAAGATATTTCAGTTTTTTATTTTTCTCAAAAATATTTCCCAATATAAAACCAATGTCATGCCAATGTCAATTACAATAATTGATTTTGAGTTTAAGTGTTTTAAAATAAAATATCGAACAGAATGAAATTTCAATGTACCATTTGTAATTCAGTAATATGAGGGGTCTGAATACTTTTACAAGGCACTGTGTATATAAATATATATATATATATGTATTAATCACGGCTGCGTAGCCTATAGCCTATATGTAATTGTCTGGACTGTATGGTGCATAAAACTATTTTATAAAAAAATTCTGTGTTACCTATTTACAGACTATTAGCTATAGAATGCCTTGATAAACATTTTGTACTAAAGTACTATAGGCTACATAGAAACATTTATTATAATCATTATATACATGTATATAGACGCATTTCAGTTAAAGTGTTTTTTGGATTAGTTTTTATATTATAGGGTGCACTATGTGCGTTTTAGTATATAAACCCAATTATTTTCAATGTTGTCTTATTTACAGTTTTGGTTCTGTATCACACTCATTTCTGTTCAGTTGTTTGGGCTATTATAGTTTTTTCAGTGTTTTTTGCAGTTGCACTTTATGTATTATTTCACTGGTCACTTACAAGGGCTTGTGTAGTATAAAAAGGGGTTTGATTTGAGGAATGGAGGAGCTTGTGTAACAAGGAATGAGACATAAAGCTGGACAGCTTGAGAAGAAAATAGCTGGACAAAACGTATGATGTAAAACTCTCACGTCTCACCGGGTCAGGCCGCATACTCAGCGCTGAGCGGCTATTGAGAATGAGAGACAGAAAAAATAAAGACAAAGCTCTCAGTCCAGGTCATTAGCCAGGCAACATCTCTTAGCTGCTGGTCGAACAAGGAGAATGAGAAGACAAACATAAAAGACACTCTTGATGAGAGACATAAAAGACAAAGGGATAGATCCGTCACTACTCAGTGCAGCATCCTCAGGCAACGTGGCTAGCAGCTGGGAGGCGTCGAGAGTTAGGATAAAGTGTCTCAGGTCCGTGATGGAGAGACGAAAAATAGAGAACCCCCCGCTCGGCAGGTGGGGACTCGGCCAGCCAGAAGGGGCAGAAAGGTGCTTGGACCTGAAAAGAAAATAGGGAGATGGGATAGCAAGGTCGTGGCCTTGGTGAGGCTAGCGCATTAGCTGTGACAGGATAGTTGTGGCAGGGGGTCCCCTCTAGCTGGCGAGGAACTGTCGGGGACGGCAGTGACTTTGGCAGGAGGCCGACCCGGACGGTCAGAGAAGTGAAACTCCACCCCCCACAAATGAAGGACCCCCTGCTCCCTGCAGCACCGCGCAGTGAAGATAGGGAAGAGACTGCTGAGCCACACTCATAGATAAGAGAAAGCTGTAAAGAAAAGAAAATACAGGGAGAAGTTAGTATGACGGGCTTTGGATTGGAGGCCATCCGCTCTGTGGAGAGGAACCCTCCCCCCCCTATTGGGAGGAAACCTTTAGTGAACCTGGTTGAGAGGGTGCCCCCACTTCGGGCATACTAACAAAAGACTTTTGAGCTGCAGCAATGTCTGAAGGGGAGGATCTGATGTACAACTCGACTGCTGAAGAGGACCAGCACCCCATGTTTTTTATCAGGTGCTGATTCACTCCTGCTCGTGCTGCGGATGTGGCTGCTCCGATCCAGAAAGAATGAGAGGAGTAGAGACTTGAGGATAGCCCAGGCCGAGTCAGGAGGGAGTGAGAGAAAAACTAATGTCTCATAATGATTGTTCTTGAGGAGTCAATAAAAAGAGGATAAAAAGAGACAGGAAATCCTGGAGGCGAGGTATTTGGTTTGCGCAACTAGGACAGAGAGAAGAGTCAATTTTTGAGAACTGAACGTACTGACCCTCACGAAGCTGATCTGTTTTGGAAGATCTGATAAAAAGAATATAATGTCCCCCAGGAATTTGGGTGAGGTCAGAGCACCACAATCCTAAGGCTGAGAAACTTGCAGATGTTGGCGCAGAGAACTCTGAGCAGGGAAGGAATCTGAAAAAAGCAGCTAAGCATAGTGCCTTCATAATGATGTCATCAAAAGGAGTGAAGCGACTACAGCAAAGAGTGGAGATGAGAAGAAGAAGAATATCCAAAGAAATAGGCTGTCTAGAAGTGGAGGTAGGAGAGAGGCTCTTCTCCATGCCTCGGATCATCAAGCGAACCTCAGGTATTGAAAGGAGAGGGGGGAAAAGGAATGGACTGAAGGTGAAACTGATATTGAATGCCTGATAGGTAGTTTCTGATGAAGGAAGGACGAGGTTGCGAGACAGCCTGAGATATGCAATAAAGTCCAGCAAGTGTTGAAGATTAAAGGTGGAGTGAGAGATCCGATTCTGGGCTCAGAAGGAGGTGAAGGAGAACCAGGCAGTACAGTAAGCTGAGCTTTAGATGGGGCTAGAGTGCTCACCATAAAACAACGGGCAGACTGGAGGAGACCAGAGAGAGAGAAGTTTAGAACAGAGGCATCTGCTGAGGGTTGGGATCTCCTCCTGGAAATAGGCTGTGAAACCTTGGGACCTGCAGACGAGATAAAGCATCAGTGACATTATTAAAGGAACCGGGGGTGTGGTGGGCCTGAATAATGACGTTATTAGTCATTGAGATCCAGACCAGCCGGTGGAGAAGCTGCATGATTGAGGGGAATGATGAGCGCCCTTTGTTCACTATATGAACTGTAGAGGAGTTATCACTGAAGAATATGATTGATTTTCTGGGCCATAGGTGGCTCCAGAGCAGGGAGGTGACTACAATAGGATAAAGTTCCAAAAGGGGGGGATGAAGTAACTTACAAAAATAGATGGTGATTAAGTAGATTCAAGAAAATGCACAGAGTCCTTTTCTTCAATCAGTTGCTAGGTTTATTGAAATATGCAGGGAGTCTGGTCCCAGGTACAGGACAAGCAATACTCAACATTACAATGTTTGCATGACATTAAATACCCTTCTGTATAGATGGCCCACCTCCCCTTTCTCTTACACTTAACCAATGGTCAAGGTACAACACATTATTCTGTTAATTTAGTGTGTGTGTGTGTGTCTGTATGTATGTGTGTGTGTGTGTAGTCTAATGTGACAACCTCTGAACTCAGTGCATTCTTCACACTCCTGGAGACAAAAGGTCCATACATCTGCCTTTTGTTATCTCCTTGCGACCCGCTTTGATGCCAGTGGGATTATCTCTTTTGATCTCTCTGAAGTCTTTATAGCCTCTTCCCTTCTAGTCCACAGCATTGTTATCTCGTTAGCTTGCAGTCATTGTTGGGCAGTTTGTAGACGCATCGTCTCTATCAGTGGTTAGCAGTACATGCAATTTGAACCAAACAGTCTGCTATCTGCAATATTAGTCTCTTTTCAGGAAAAAACACCAGTATAGCTCTGCCAGTCCACATGCGTAGCAAACTGCTAATCAATTCTCAATCCATGTTTTCCAACAGGGGAAGATTTCAATTGAGACAGGGAATGAATTTCCTGAGGCCAGGGAATTGAAAACCATTGTCATCGAAAGAATCCTGCAAACCCTGTGTGAGAGGCATCTGTAAACAGGATCATGTCCAGAGCTGATATGGCATCATCGTAAAACAGAGAAAGTCCATTCCAGTGGTTAAGAAGGCTGGATCACATATCAATGTCTTTCCTTGTTTCATCTGGGATGATGATGGAGACATTGAGAGACTTCGTAGTGGTAGAAAGAGCGAGCAAACGGGAGATGAAAGTGCGACCTTGAGGGATGATGCAAATTTCATAATTGAAATTGCCCAAAAGAGAGAGATGGTTACACTTTGAAACGGAGCTTGAGATCTGGAAGGAAGAAATCAGCTGACAAATCCAAGTGAGTTTCGATATAGGAAGGCAGGCCTCGAACTTAACAATGTCGAGAGTAATGCCTAAAAACTCGAGGAAGGTAGTGGGGCTGACAGTTTTCTCAGCAGGGAGGGGGATGCCCAGGGTACTAAACAAGGATTTGAGATGTAGAATACTTTGAGCCGGGGATGAGAAGCTGGAGATATCAGGAAAAAGTCATCGAGTAGATGGAGCAGAATGGGATCCAGCACAATGCTTCAGAAAGAGAATCAAAGATTTTTGGGCTGCTACGGCATCCAAAAGTGAACTGAGTGGAGAAGAAGAATGAGCCCTGCCATAAAATATCGAAAAGATGGCGGAGGGAAGGGTGGATTAGCATAACTTTGACCGCATCTGTAATATCCGCCTTCGAAAGCCAGACTCCGTGACCAGCAATTTTTATGAACTTGATAGCACCTGTGAATGTGACATAATGAAGAGAGAATTGATTCAGCGGAATTAAAGAATTGATACTGCTGGTGGGTTGTCCTCTGGGAGCAGAGAGGTCTATGATTAGACATTTCTTTCCGGATATTTTTCTAGTGGCGATGCCAATTGGATTAATCCTAAATACTGGGAATGGCGGGGCTCAGCTCTGATAAGACAGGTGACTGCTTCCGGGTCTGAAATAGCTGAATGGAGATTAAGACAGGAAAGTGAAGAAGAAGGAATGATAGATAACCCGGTGGAGAAGCCGTAAAGGAGGCCGTTGATGAGGTATGAAACAAATTGCTTATCAGGGTGAAGGCAGAGTGCTTTGGTTAAGGCAAGGATGTTCACAGGAGAAGAAAAGGTCAGGGCTGAATTTCATTTGCCATGCTTCGAAGGGCAAATGGATTTAGCTTGTGTATCACTGCAAAAAGAACAAACGTGAAAGAAACAGAAGGTATTGTTATTGCAAGTAGTGTCATTGAAATTATTACAAATTTGACAGCCCCCTGTAAATCTGATGAGGCGACCGAGCCTTTGGTAGAAGAAGAGGTGTCTGGAGGGGCTGAGGCATGGATAGGGTTGGCGGAAGAAGTGGCCCTGCTGAAACTGGAAGAGGTCCTAGGAAACCGTGAAGAAAAGGCAGTTCCGGTGGTGGCAGCTTTTGGACAAAGGTGAGTAGAATGACTTATTGAAGGGCAAACCCTGCAAGTGTAGGCTCTCAAAAATCATGTGAAACAGATCATTTGGTTGTCAGAGGGAGCAGCAGAAAACAGAGTGAAGGAAGGAGTAGGATCGGTGACCTCAATGGCGGAGGAGGAAAGTGTATGAGCGGGAGAAGGGACTGGTACAGAGCCAGTCTCCAAGGAACCGAGACAGGCATTCATGTCCAGCATGGAGTCGGAGATAGGCTGAAGAGAGGCCTTCATGTCCTGCATAATGGAGATCTTGAATGAGTCCGGGTTACCACACAAGTCCAAAAACAAACACAGACGGAGGGCTGAAGCAGTGCTGAGTGTATAAATAACAAAGACATTGACAATTGGAAGCCGCATACAGCTATAAAACTTGGAAGCTCCGCGAAGGAGCGCCCTCTACAGTGTCCACCAAATTACACTTAAAGGTTAACATGTCCATAGCCTAAATACTGATGCGTAACAAGTTTAGAGTTAATTTACTAAGCAGTTGGCAGTCTGCCAGTTACAGTCTAAAGAGAGGTCTAATTTATACACCTCTCCCTAATCAAAAATTAACGTAGATTACAATATTATATTAAAGTACTGTTAGCAAATTAGCTATGTTTTTTTACTACGATATTGCTGGAATTGCACACTTTTGACAATAACCGGTAAAACACTTCATTAAAAGGCAAATCTCTGCAGATCTCAAATATCTGTAATCCTTAAACACAATAAAATGCTAGTTTTTATTTTTTTACTGTATGATGTTGTAATCAGATACTATTGAATGTTAGTTTGTTTTAATTACACACAGTAAGGTTGAATGTAAGAACGCAAAAGCATTAGTCACACACACTCTGGTACACTTGACAACAATCTAGTTGTAGTGTGAGCCCAAACTGAGGGGAGTCAAGCTCTGTAGGATTTAGACCAATCTGTGAGATTTGATAAGAATGCCTTACTTTCTATAGGTTGCCTGCTACAGAGACGGAGCGGTGCGGTAAAGAGCGGCAGCGGATCCAGCGTGTGAGCAGAGTGAGAAGCCAGCGATTCCTGAGCCTGAGACAGAACAGGCGGCGATGCAACTCATCGGCAGCATATCCAGCGTGTGAGCAGTGAGGCAGCAATTCCTGAGTCTGAGATGGAAGAGCGCCCGGTGCGGTTCTCATTAGCAATACAACACAACACAATAAGCAGCAGATCCAGCGTGTGAGTGGTGAGGCAGTAATTCCTGAGTCTGAGATGGAACGCCGGCGATGTGGTTCTCATCAGCAACAACACTCAATAAAATAATATAACTAAATACACCATATCTAACAAAGATGTCCAACTACAATTGACGAGCCAGGCAAATCTGCTGTGAACCGAAGGAGGATCGAGGGTGCGCACATGTTTGAAGAGGAGATTGAGATGTTTTATTGCAGGTCGAAAAATCGCAGATTCGAGTTTTCGTTGACACTGCTTCTAACTTTCTTCTGAGGACATAAGTAGACAAACTACCTATCGGATGTTATGTGAGTAAAAAAGTTATATTGTTTAAATGTTCAATAGTAAAATGTTTATGAAATACAATTAAATTGTTAAATACCCAAGTCACAAACAGGCATAATTTCACGATTGGATATAGGCATTCTCTGTTTAAAAACTCATAGAAAAAGTGTTTAACATGACTGAATTCGGGTCAAAAAATAAATACAAAAATCATTCATTTAAAAGGTAAATCCAAAACAGTTAATTGCATGGTATAGAGTATCATAAACCAAAAAAAAAGCTGGTAGTTTTCCCTTTGTACAGAATTGAAAGAAAGGGACACTGTAGTCCTTGGAACTGTCGTTCTGTACGAACACAATTTCGGTTCATTGTTAACCCACGTGGTGTTGCCATATTTGTTAAACTGTTAACCTGAAATCTGCCATCACCCAAGTTCTATAAACTAAAGCCAGTGTTTCATCATAGCGTAAAGTCCACGCGCACAAGCCTATAGGGAAACTCAACCTCCTGTTTACAAAGGTTGCTATACAACACATACCACAACTTGATAAACCAGCCTTTTCCCTGCACACCTGTTAAACAAAACGTACGGTTGTTTAATTTGAGTTTAGGTAGACAACGTTGAGTTTAACAAGTGAAATATGCAACTTCCTTGATGTATTAGCAGTCTGTAGTTACAGTGTTTAAACGGCACATTTATTTTTTGTTTTGGCATAAGAATTTTGGTATAATACACATTTTATATCTGGTCTTATATTAGTTTTATTTATTTTATTTTATTTATCTTTTGCATAAGCATTCATATGTGTTTATTTTGATTTTATTGTTAAAGCATTCTTTATATATTACATTTAATAATCTGGTTTACACTGACAGTTTGTTTTTATCTCGTATTTTCTTTAACTGTTTAATCATGTTTAATTTTTATTGTTTGTTAATTTTAACATTTTTGGTATTTTTGTATTCCATATTTCTTCTAAAATAATCATGTATTTTGAATAGATTTCATTTGTATTCTTTTTTTGTCTTAAATAATCAAACCATATGTTTTATTTTAGACTTTGTTGAATATATGTCTTTCAGGAGTATTTCAGTTTTATTAATTGGGTACTCTTGAAGCATAATTGTATTTGTCATGCCTTAACCTTAAAAACTAAATCAGTTTGCACATTGGTGTAAATTCTAGAGATTCATTGTTGTGGAGCAGAGCACACATGCACATTTTGATAATTGTGTGATAATCAGTAATGAAGGTACTGAAGGGCGTGAAGAAAAAGATACAGGTAAAGCAAGACTGGTAGAGATAGGGACAAAACTGAGCACGAGTAAGAGATGTGCCTGGGAATATTTTATTCAAAATATTTTCCTGAATGAATGTTAAGTGTTTGTTTGTTTGTTTGTGTGTGAATTAAGTGTGCTAGCAGTGACTTCACAGATTGTGTGTGTTTGCGAGTTCTATGTTTTGAAGACATGGGTGAATTTAAAATTTGCCTTTGAATCATTGTCACAAAGATGGCTGGAGTGGGTGGCGTCAGACCAGAACCAGGAAATAAACAACAAGAGAGAGGTGGAGTTTGGTGGAGCTGAGCGAATGGTCTGGTGCAGCATTTAATGAATGAACAGACAGACAGAAAATAAACGGTTGTAACAAACAAAAACAGGACACGGCACATTTGCCAAAATAAACAGACAAACAAAACGGACTAAACAAAACACGATGACTATTATTATTATTATTATTATTATTATTATTATTATTATTATTATTATTATTATTATTATCTCCATCTCCAATCCCGTTCTCCACTTACCAAGAAAACATGCAGCTTTTATGCAGCTGTACCGTGACTTGATTGCTAATCAATCATTCAATTGGAGTGGCGGTACAACTGCATGTGAATTAATAAAGTGCAATTCCCCGTGCTCACATATTATTACGTTTTACTTGTACATGAAGTGCTGTGCAATCCTCGTGCATAAATACAAATATACATTTTAAATTGTGTTACACAGACCTGTTCATAAGAACATAAGAAAGTTTGCAAACGAGAGGAGGCCATTCGGCCCATCTTGCTCGTTTGGTTGTTAGTAGCTTATTGATCCCAAAATCTCATTAAGCAGCTTCTTGAAGGATCCCAGGGTGTCAGCTTCAACAACATTACTGGGGAGTTGATTCCAGACCCTCACAATTCTCTGTGTAAAAAAGTGCCTCCTATTTTCTGTTCTGAATGCCCCTTTGTCTAATCTCCATTTGTGACCCCTGGTCTTTGTTTCTTTTTTCAGGCTGAAAAAGTCCCTTGGGTCGACACTGTCAATACCTTTTAGAATTTTGAATGCTTGAATTAGGTCGCCGCGTAGTCTTCTTTGTTCAAGACTGAACAGATTCAATTCTTTTAGCCTGTCTGCATATGACATGCCTTTTAAGCCTGGAATAATTCTGATCTCTCTTCTTTGCACTCTTTCTAGAGCAGCAATATCTTTTTTATAGCGAGGTGACCAGAACTGCACACAATATTCAAGATGAGGTCTTACAAGTGCATTGTACAGTTTTAACATTACTTCTCTTGATTTAAATTCAACACTCTTCACAATGTATCCGAGCATCTTGTTAGCCTTTTTTATAGCTTCCTCACATTGTCTAGATGAAGACATTTCTGAGTCAACAAAAACTCCTAGGTCTTTTTTATAGATTCCTTCTCCAATTTCAGTATCTCCCATATGATATTTATAATGTACATTTTTATTTCCTGCGTGCAGTACCTTACACTTTTCTCTATTAAATGTCATTTGCCATGTGTCTGCCCAGTTCTGAATCTTGTCTAGATCATTTTGAATGACCTTTGCTGCTGCAACAGTGTTTGCCACTCCTCCTACTTTTGTGTCGTCTGCAAATTTAACAAGTTTGCTTACTATACCAGAATCTAAATCATTAATGTAGATTAGGAATAGCAGAGGACCTAATACTGATCCCTGTGGTACACCACTGGTTACCACACTCCATTCTGAGGTTTTTCCTCTAATAAGTACTTTCTGTTTTCTACATGTTAACCACTCCCTAATCCATGTACATGTGTTTCCTTGAATCCCAACTGCGTTCAGTTTGAGAATTAATATTTTATGCGGGATTTTGTCAAAAGCTTTCTGGAAATCTAAATAAGCCATGTTATATGCTTTGCAATTATCCATTATTGATGCTTGCATCCTCAAAAAAATCAAGCAAGTTAGTTAGACACGATCTCCCTTTCCTAAAACCATGTTGACTGTCTCCCAGGACCCTGTTACCATATAGGTAATTTTCCATTTTGGATCTTATTATAGTTTCCATAAGTTTGCATATAATAGAAGTCAGGCTTACTGGTCTGTAGTTACCTGGTTCAGTTTTGTATATCCTGTGTACTAATGACTATACACCAACATTAACACACAACACAAAATACACACGGGGCGGACACTTTGCCACATATACCCCCCCTTGTCCACCTTTCCCCGCAACAGTTTCGCTGCCGGAGATCTTGGGGGAGGTCTGGAGACCACCAACCCCAGCAGCTTTTCCGCTGCTGGACTTGTCCCAGCTGAAGGAGTCAGTCTGGGAGCCCCAAATTCTCACTCAAAGTCCTGGGCCAAGAACAAGGACTTTAAGGCGTTAATGGGCAGCAATGTTGCCAGTAGCCAGGCTGCTACTGGCCATGCTGTCAGCAGACGTGCTGACAGTGGGGTGAATCTCTCCTCCCGCTATACCACTGGCAGCGGAAATTCTGCCAATGGTGTGGCTGTCAGCAGACGTGCTGACAGCTCCCAGACTGACTCCTTCAGCTGGGACAAGTCCAGCAGCGGAAAAGCTGCTGGGGTTGGTGGTCTCCAGACCTCCCCCAAGATCTCCGGCAGCGAAACTGTTGCGGGGAAAGGTGGTCTCCTGACCTCTCCCCCCTTTTTCATAGCCGGCAGCTCCCTCTGGTGAGGCTCCCTGCGACCAAGCAGAGCTGACTGCGACCCCTGGCGAAGCAGTTCCAGCGACCCCTGGTGATGCGGAGCGGCAGGCAACCCCAGGCAATGCGGAGCGGCAGGCAACCCCAGGCGATGCGGAGCGGCAGGCAACCCTAGGCGATGCGGAGCGGCAGGCCACCCCAGGTGATGCCAGACAGGCATCTTTGGGAAAAGCGAGGCAGGCGTCCTTGGATGAAGCGATGAGGTCATCCTTGGGCAAAGTGAGGCAGGGAGTCAGAACAAGCTGGGATGCGGGCATTGGCCCTCTTCTCGGTCACTGCGGCCGGGCGGTTCTTCCCTGTGCTTCCCTCAGCAGCCTATGCAAGGGCTGCTGAGGACCACCAGCATCTAGTCCTGGGCCTTCTGGTGAAGGGAGAGGCAGCTCTTGCGCCTCTCCCCCAGATGATGCGGGAAGTGATACCAGCAGGCATTCATCCTCTGCTGGTGGGGGAAGTGATACCAGCAGGCATTCATCCTCTGCTGGTGGGGGAAGTGATACCAGCAGGCATTCACCCTCTGCTGGTGGATGGGAACCCAGCAGGCATTCACCCTCTGCTGGTGCACAGGGACCCAGCAGGCATTCACCCTGTGTTGGTGGACAGGGACCCAGAAGGCATTCACCCTCTGCTGGTGGACGTGGTGGAGGCAGAGGCAGCTTCTGCTGCTCTGCTCCTGCTGGTGGAGGTGGTGGATGCAGAGGCAGCTCCTGATGCTCTGCTCCTGCCGATGGAAGTGGCGGAGGCGTGTAGTCTCCTGCTGGTGAAGGTGGCAGAGTCTGAGGCAGCACTTGCTGCTCTGCTCCTGCCGATGGAGGTGGCAGAGGCGGGTAGTCTCCTGGCGACGGAGGTGGGAGCGACATGTCTTCTACTGGTGGAGGAAGTGGGAGCGGCATGTAGTCCTCCCTTATTACAGAGGACTGGTGCGGCTCTCCCTCACTTGCAGGGGACTGGTGTGGCTCTCCCTCACTTTCAGGGGGCTGGTGCCTTGGCTCCTCTTCCTCTGGTCCTGGAGACATTGTTGGGGCTTCTCCTGATGAGACCAGAGGCGGGGCCCCTCCCATATCGGCAGCAAGTTAGTTGAACACCATGGCTGCAATGTCTCGGAGGGACACTGGGTGGTGTTGATGTTCCCAAGTTTCCCAACGCTTCCCATTTCGGGCCCACAACAGGTTCATCACCTCTTGGAAATCTCTTTCCAGGCCACCGTCAGGGTCTGCCAGCCAGTCTCGGATCTCCCTCGATGGTGGCCCTCCAGCAAGCAGGACTTCTCCCACCGACGCTGGAGATGGAGCCAGCAGGCACTCTCCCTCTGCTGGTGGAGACTTGGGCTGTGAACACTCTGACTCCCCCTTTGCGGGCTGTGGATGCTCGGCCTCCTTCCACACAGGCTGTGGAGGTGAAAGCAGCAGGCATTCTTCCTCTGTTGGTGGAGACTTGGGCTGTGGATGCTCTGCCTTCCTCTTCCCCTTTCCCCTTCTCTGCCTCCTTCTCCTCACCTTCCTCTCCTGGGCCAGTTTCTCCTCCTCCTCTTGGAAGGGGCAGACAGCCACCAGGTGCCTGAACTCCCCACAGGCAAGGCACCAGCCTTGGTCCTCTAGACCAACGAGGAGGTCCTCCAGATCTTGGCAGCCATCGCTCCAGCTCCAGCCTTCCATTTCTTTATTATTTTTTTTATTTTTATTTTTTATTTTTGTTGTTTTTTTAAACCAGAAACTGCAGTTCCTGCTCTGGTCTGCATCTAGGAGGCACTGGTAATCCTGGTTCTGACAACCACGTGTTACAAAGATGGCCAGAGTGGGTGGCATCAGACCAGAGCCAGGAAATAAACAACAAGAGAGAGGTGGAGTTTGGTGGAGCTGAGCGAATGGTCTCGCTCAGCATTTAATGAATGACCAGACAGACAGAAAATAAGCGGTTGTAACAAACAAAAACAGGACACGGCACATTCGCCAAAATAAACAGACAAACAAAACGGACTAAACAAAACACTACTATTATTATACACACAACCCCGAGTGAGTGAAAACATGCAGCTTTTATGCAGCTGTACCGTAACTCGATTGCTAATATATCATTCAGTTGGAGTCGCGGTACAACTGCACCTGAATTAATAAAGTGCAATTCCCCGTGCTCACAAATTATTACGTTTTATTTGCACATGAAGTGCTGTGCAAACCTCATGCCTAAATACAAATATACATTTTAAACACTTGTGTTACACAGACCCGTTTATATCCTGTGTACCAATGACTATACACCAACATTAACACACAACACAAAATATACACAGGGGTGGGCACTTGCCACAGTCACGCATACATATTTGGATTACATGCAACATTGAGGGTATTGTTAATTTGGCTAAAAGGACAATGTGAAAAGCAGCTATCAGTGATGTTGCATGTACTGTATTTCTGAAGCCACAATGTTTTAGCTATCATTAATCTTTCTCCTCTCACTGCTTTCCCTCAGAGAAATAAAGTATACATTATACTTTCTAACTCTATGCTACACATTACACATGCATGTAATTCTGTTAAAAACAATTTAAGGAAAACTTAAACATAGAGAGACCACAATAACTTGCATAACAGTCTACTGTTTTATCAGATTCCAGAGGGAACATTGTTCATTTCACCAGTGGGGTTGCGGAATGATATTTTATAATGGAATGATATTAAAAAAATAAAAAAGGGGAGGGGGTAGGATGCGAACTGGAAAAGTTCCATGTCAAATTATGGACAAAGTTGGAGAAGACAATTTTAAAAACATTACCTTTTGAATGAATATAGAAGAGCTTAGTTTTAATTGTGCTCAATCTTCAAGCATATGAAAAGAGAATGAAAACTGTCTTGGAAACTAGCTTCACTGATAAACAAGTCTGCTGGACAACTGAAATTCCTAAGTGCACTGTTAGTCTAGTGTGGTAATTGTGAGCAGTGAGTGAGATGTTTTGCCAATAGAGAAACAAATGCATCCTATCTGTGATTGATAAAAGGGAACAACACTCCCAGTGGAGGTTTTGGGAGGTTCATAATCTTTTAAAAGAGAAACAAACCAACAGACACAGACCTGGGGCTTTCTCTTCTCCTACAGGTTCATTTGGAACTGATCATTTATACTGCAGTATGTTTACAACATGATGTGGACATGGGCTCTAAAATACCCAAGATAGAATTTAGTAGCATTTTGGCGGTGACTGATGGAACTGCAATAACATTAATATTAACTTGATTTTTTTTTCAAGTCTGGGGGATGTACTAATTATAACAGAGATATCTGTTTGTATGGAGACAAAGGGAGGATTTGCACTTAATATATCTCGGTAGAGATCTTGGAAGTGGATAGCTTTCATAGCAAAACAGATCATTGGGATAAAAGCAGCAAATGTTCTCTCATACAAACTGCATACAGGCTACACATTCCCAGACAAAATAAAGAAAATTCAAGCAGAGAATGACGCTTTTATTCAAGCAGAGAATGACCCTTTATGAAAGTTGAAATGAAATCAGATATTATCAAAAGAATAAATACCACACTTGTTCTCCACAGGTCCTGAGATGACATTGATGGTGTTTATGTGGATTGGAAGCATGGTGTGGTTCATCAGAACTGAGGGGACCATTCCTGAGGTGTTCAGGCAGCCAGTTCCAGTACACTTGTGGGACAATTCGGAACCTGCATAACTTTACAATGCTTGTCCTTGATATATGTAGTAATCAAGCTCTACCATGTATTTGGAACAAGAGGAAGTAACTGAAACCACAGAGGATGTTCTTACATATGGGGAACCATATCAAAAGAAGAAGAATGTTTATGGTGGTGTTAAAGTGACATTTGGGGGCTGTTAATTGAACTATATAGTAGAGCAGCTTAACATTTTGAATGGCATCTTACAGAAGGTGGCTAACCAGTCAGTTAATATTCCTGATAATGAAACTACATATTATAAACATGGGGTACAGATTCATGCAGTTTAAGATATCAAAAGTAATATGTCAGAGGTCCTGGAGTGCCAAGATGGGAGAGCTGTATGAATGAAGTTGGTGGGACCTGATCTTTAGAGGGGCAGGTGTACTGATGATTGCAATTTCTGTCAACTTTATTTATTTAAAATGTTTGATCAAGAACTATAGATCGGAGTTGGTCATCATTTGTTTGTTGTGCAAGGTAATCAAGCATGCAATCTTCAGATATGAAATAGTTATTGCCTCCCTAGTTAACTGAACCCAATTAAAGGGACCCCCCTAATTAGGGTCAGCTGTTTGAATACTTTGGTTAACAATCAGCCCTGATTTAGGCCAGCCATGCCCAATATAAATCTGACTAACTTTGACCCTTACCATCAGTGAAGTTGTCAGCAAACAGGTTCTAGAGGCACATCATGCCACGACTAAAATTTCTAAAGACCGTTGGAAAAAAGTTGTTGATGCTTATCAGTCTGGAAAGGGTTACAAAGCCATTTCTAAGGCTCTGGGGCTCCACCAAACCACAGTCAGAGCCATATTGTCCAAATGGAGAAAGTTTGGGACAGTAGTGAATCTTACCAGTAGTGGCCATCCTGCCAAAATCTCTCCAAGAGCAAGGCGTAAAATTCCCCAGGAAGTCACAAAGAACACTAGAACAACATCCAGGGATCTGCAGGCCTCTCTTGCCTTGGCTAAGATCAGTGTTCATGACTCCACCATCAGAAAGACACTGGGCAAAAATGAGATTCATGGCAGAATATCAAGGCGGAAAACCACTGCTCACTAAGAAGAACATAAATGCTCGTCTCAAGTTTGCCAAAAAGCACCTGGATGATCTTCAAGAGTTCTGGAACAATGCTATGGACAGATGAGTCAAAAGTGGAACTTTTTGGCCAAAATGGGTCCCATTATGTCTGGCGAAAGCCAAACACTGCATTCAACAGTAAGATCCTCATACCAATGTTCAAACATAGTGGTGGTAGTGTCATGATTTGGGGATGCTTTGCTGCATCAGGACCTGGACGACTTGCCATCATTGATGGGACCATGAATTCTGCTCTGTGTCACAGAATTCTACAGGAGAATGTCAGGCCATCCATCCCTAAGCTGAAGCTGAAGCGCAGTTGGGTCCTGCAGCAAGTCAACGATCCGAAACAAACAAGCAAGTCTACATCAAAATGGTTGAAGAACAAGAAATTTAAAGTTTTGGAATGGCCTAGTCAAAGTCCAGACCTAAACCCCATTGAGATGTTGTGGCAGGAACTGAAACAAGCGGTTTATGCTTGAAAACCTACAAATGTCACTGAGTTGAAGCAGTTCTGCCAAAATTCCTCCACGGTGCTGTAAGAGACTGATTAATAACTACAGGAAGCATTTGGTTGCAGTTATTGCTGCTGAAGGTGGCGTAACAAGTTATTGAGTCTAAGGGGGCAATTACTTTTTCACACGCGGGCATTGGGTGGTGCATAACTTTCTTTAATAAATACATGAATTAGTGTTATTTGTTCACTTGGGGTCCCTTTTATCTAATATTAGATTTTGGTTGAAGATCTGATAACATTCAGGGTCAGAAATATACAAAAATGAGGAAAATCAGACAGGGGGAAAATACTTTTTCACGGCACTGTATATAGTTTAGTACTATTTGCATTTACATCTAAAGTATATGAGAAACAGCAGACAAGGTAATAACTTACACCTATTGTAGAAAATACAGTAAGAGGATCACACTTTTTACTAATATCACACTTCCATAATTATTTAATTTAATCAAATGATGTAGTGATCAGACAGTGTTGTGGTCAATACATTAATGAGTGTCATTTAAGCTATTTTTGGAAGACAAAATAGAAATATCGCACATGATTTTAAAGGTCCTGATTCAGCAAACTGCAGGTGGAAGGCATCACACCCCAACACGAGAAGGTGGGGGAAGGAATCCACCCTCGAGCCAAGAACAAAAGAGATCTAGAGAGGCTTGCTGTCAATAAAGGGTTGGCAGAACTCTGATTGCAAAAAGCATGTAGTGAAGCGCAACCCGATGGAGCTCAGTCCACTTTCAAGGATTAACGGAGCTCAGATTGCATAGCAAGTGAGAATGGTGATCCTGATTTTCAAGGGTGACCAATGGTGAGAGGCTAAAACAAGGGAGCAAAATCCTGCAAGCAATATGCTCTTAAGAATGCCATAGCGACCTAATTAATTCTTAAGTACAGCAGTCTCTGTCTCATTACAAAGCATAATTTTGTGTAAATTGTTTTCTTAAGCTTAGGAGGTACTCTCTCAGCTTAAAGGGGTGTTTGTAAGGAAATTAGCTGTTCCCTTTCAATGGAATAACAACCATTACCTAAAGAGCCCTCTCTGACCGTCAATCGCTGAACATATATAAAAAAGCTGCCCTATCAGGGCCCTGCTGTGAGAGGGAAGTCCCTCCCACCTCCTACTGAAGAGGGAAGTCCTGACTGTAACATGTTGGCATTTTCTCTCTCACTTCACTGAGACAGGCCACAGATTGCTTTGTGCTTTCTTGTCTGAATTTGGCTGATTTGTTGGTTTTAACCTTCAAATTTATTAACATCCATGGTAAAATCACGCTTTCGAGCATTATTAAGAGTGCTCTTGTCTTGTTCTCCCATCAGTTTACTGACTAGAGCTGGTTTCAACCCCTCTTGCAAGATTGGCGAGCGGCCATTACTCTTTTCCACTACACATGGCCTTGTGTAGTTTGAGATACCGTGTTGGGAGCTGTTCTGGTGCTGTATGGAGACTCTGCGGGCTCACTGTGTTGTCTTCTACACTGATTTAATCAGCCACAGTGACAATCTGACTGAATCGGCTGCATAGCCCGGCATTGACCGTGGTTCTTCCCGCCAATTTCAGGCTTTGGGACAGAGCTTACCTGGCCCCGTTTGACTCGGAACTAGTGTAACCATCTTCGGCGCCACCCACAGCCTGGTGGCGACTGCTCCCACCGTCGGCAACGACCTCGGCCCCGTTTGACTCGGAACTAGTGTAACCATCTTCGGCGCCACCCACAGCCTGGTGGCGACTGCTCCCACCATCGGCAACGACCTCGGCACCGATTGACTCGGCACCGACCACTGGGCAGCGACAGCGCTCTCCTCGCCACCGATTGACTCGGCACCGGTGAACATCTTCGGCGCTGTCTACAGCCCAGCACCGACCATGCTACCCATCGGCACCGATTGACTCGGCACCAACCACAGCCCGGCACGACCTCTGTGCTGATTGACTCGTGTAATAAAAAAGTGTGTTCTAGAAGGTTCTAGAAATGCGTTCAAGTTCATCTTTCCCCTTGCCCTATAATAACCCCGTATCTTATAAGACTTGTTTTTGTCACGTTTATATAACTTGTTTTGGTTAGAATGTTCTAGGGAAAGGAATGGTTTATTCAGAGGGCCGAGCCTCGAGGGAGTGATCTGGCCAATTACTCTCTCGCATGCAAAAGCCTAACTTGGTAAGTTATAAAGGACGGGGTTCTCCCCTGCTCTGATGAGAGTCAGCCATGAGAATTAGAGTGCAGTCCTGCTTGGTAATTTCATGGAGACAGCTGCTTTCTCTTACCAGGGTCGAAGGGCTCTCCCGATCCGCTTGGAAGGGTAAGAATTAGTACAGTTGCGTCTCATGGATTGTATTGATCTGTGATTAATATAATCTTTGTATGTAACCTTGTTGGGTTGTGTCCCGTTATTCGCAGCATAGCATCTGTGTATGTAACTGCGTGTGTGTGTGTGTGTGTGTGTGTGTGTGTGTGTGTGTGAAATAATAAAGGACCTTGTCTTATTTACTTCGACATCAACTTCCTTTTAAATTTAAAGTAATTAAATTTCACACAACAACTCGGCACCGAACACTCGATCTTGGCACCGAGCACAGCAGCCTCGCCTACTCACACGCCATGTCAGTGCGGTGAACTGGGTCCTCTGCTGGTTTCCACCATTGTGACCAATGTGCGGCAAAGCTGCCCAGACAGGACGAGCACCTGTCCTGTGCCAGATGCTTAGGGCCAGACCATGTGGCCAAAGCACTGGCGGGTGACTTGGACTGCTCTCCATGCAGGAAGTTCTCGAAAAGAACTAAAGGCAGGAGAGCAGCCCTCTCTCCCCGAGCCATAGGAGAATGAGGTCAATGGTCCAAGGTCCTCCGCAGAGATCCTCTAGGACCCCCCCCCCCCCCCCCCTCCCCCCACTACAGTGACCAGGGAGCTCACCAGGGGACAAGCAGTCACTGCTCAGGTATCACTCTCCTTCCCCACGCAAGCACAGACGATCCCCATCACAGACATGCATAGCTTCCAGGAGTTAGCGGAGACTGTGAGGGCTCAGCAAATTATGCTGGAGACCCTACTTAAGTCACAGGGCAACTGCCCCCTACCACCGGGCAGCCCCAACTTCCACAGTATTGTTCCCAATCCCCAGCACCCCAGACCTCCTAGCCCAGGCGCGCTGTCAAGGTCAGATGTCTCAGACCCAGCCACTTCCATTGGGCAGGCCACAGTGGGGGCCTCCTTACCGACCCTGCCGCATGTGTCGCAGAGGAAAGAGTTCCGACACTAATGCAGCTGCAGCCACAGACGTTCCCTGGCCGGTAGAACAGGAGGGAAAGGGGAACCGCTTCCTCCAACAAAAAGGGCACCCACAGCAAGCCCTCCCTTTGTGCCAGGACTTCCTGGAATTGGTGCGCTCCTCTTCGAGCAACCCAGCGTCTGTACCATCAGCCTCCAGAACAGCAGAGTCTCTGCTGCACACTGCAGGAGCCCAAGAAGTGGGCCTAGGCATATTCCCCACTATTGGGGACACGGTCACGGTATTGGTTCCCAAGGTTCCACCCAACCTGGACCCAACCTGTCCATCTAAGCCTTCCAGGACAATGCTAGGTATACCTTCAAAGTGGATGCTGATTTTCCTGCATCAAACACATCACTAGCACTGTCAGTCAGAGCAGCGAACGCCATCGATATACTGGTGCTCTACCAGACCAAGTTAGCAGAGAGGCTGCAGGAAAGGCAGACGTAGGGGAGCTCCAGGCGCTAGCATGGGCGATGACTTACCTAATGGGGGAGTTAGGTCAGGCATCAGGGACATCACTGGCAGCAATGGTGGCAACTCACCGACATTTGTGGCTGACGCAAGCCAAGGTCATGGAGACCGAGAAGGTGGCATTACTGGATGCCCCCATTACACCGGGGCAGACATTTGGGGTGACCATTGATGTGAGCCTTGAGAGGTCCCACAAGGCCACAGAGGTCGCCTCCAAATTCTCGCCCCTTCCGGCTTACCGTCAGTGCCTAAGATGGTATTCATAATCTACTGGGGCAAAAGGGGCTGAACACCACCCTCCAACCCAGAACAGACAAGCAGGCAAAGGAAGAGTCGGCAACAAGAGACCACCACCAGCCAGGGGTAACCGGTTCTCCGGCTGGAGACAAGGCCGGGGCCTAAGAAAGACCCGCCCCCTCCCAAGCCCAAGGGAGACCACCCCTGCGGTGCCCTGGCTGCCACCAACCCCCCTCACAACCAAACTGACCAATGGTAATGACCCATGGCAAGGTGTCCGTGTCTCATATCGACAATGAGACATGGATGCACTCTATAATTCCTCTTAGGTCCGCCACCCTTCAAGGGTGTGCTCCTCACCACCGTCGAAGCAGCAAGCACGATACTCCTTCAACAGGAGATCGCCAATCTTCAACAGAAGAACGCTGTGGCAAAGACGATGAATGAACTAATGAACAATTCCGGATAAGTCCACCACCCTTCAAGGGTGTGCTCATCAGCACTGTCGAACCATCGAGAGCGATACTCCTGTAACAGGAGATCACCATTTTTCAACAGAAGAACACTACGCTTGGTAAGCCCAAGTGATGCCCTCAGCGGCTTTTACTCCAAGTACTTCCTGGTGCCCAAGAGGGACAGAGGTTTCAGACCTATTCTGGACCTCAAGGTCCTAAATTTGTTCCTCAAACGGAGGAAGTTTAATATGTTGACAGCACAGCGTATTCTCCAGTCCGTCCAACCGGGCAACTGGTTCATATTGATCGACCTGCAAGACACCTACTTCCATGTCCCGATCTTTCAAGGCAACGCGTATGAATTTTGCGTGCTGCCATTTGGCCTCTCGTTGGTGCCCCTCTCACAGATGCAGCATGAATGCAGGATGCAGGATGCAGTGCATCAATGCAGCACTGGCTCCACTCAGGCAGCGGGGTATTCAGATCCTGAACTATCTGGAAGATTGGCTAGTTTGCGTGCATTCCAAAGCACGCAAGAGGCGTACACAAAACAGGTCATAGATCGTGTGACGAAGTTAAGGTTCTCAATCATCAACAGAAGAGCAACTTTGTACTGTCTCGGTCCACAGTGTTCCTGGGGATCAAACTGAACTCAGTGAGCATGCTTGCCTCACTGTCGGAAGACAGGATTCGGTCATTGGAGGACACACTCTCCCTTTTCAGAGAGGACACTCTCCTAAAGGTCAAAATATATCAAAGGTTGTTGGGGCTGATAGCAGCCGCCCCGAGAATCCTTCCACTAGGGCTGCTGAGAATGCACCCGCTTCAAGCCTGGGTAAATACGTTCATGGTACACCCAGTCTGAGATCGGTACCGGCTGGTGCTAGTGTCCAGACAATGCCGGAAAACACTGGAGTGGTGGCTCCATCCTAGCAATCTGCACCTCGGATCTCTCCTCGGATCTCCCCTCACAGAAGGGAAGTGGTCACTGCAGACGCCTCCCGCCTGGGCTGGGGAATGGTCTGGAATGGGAGAGGAATAAGTGGTCAGTGGAAGGGACATTGGCAACAAGCGTGCCTAAATGCCCAAGAGCTGCAAGCAGTGAACCTAGCGTATCTCTCCAGATTTGGGAGAGGCTCCGTACTGCATGAGTCGACCCCTTTACCACAGCCTAGTCCACTCGTTGCCCCCTATAGTTCTCCATGGAGAGAGACGGGGGCCCCCTGGGAGTAGACGTGCTAGCTCACTCCTGGCCACAGAGGCTCTTGTATGTGTTCTCTGCGCTACCATTACTACCCCTGACACTAGAGAGGATCAGGGTGGAGAGATCACAGGTTCTGCTGGTTGCACCTAGATAGCCGAGATGCTCCTGGTTTGCTTTACTCTCTGACATGTTGTCGGGTCAGTTGTGACAGCTTCCGCTGCACAAGGACCTCCTGAGCCAAGCAGAGGGGCTATTAATGCACCCGAACCCAGCCCAGCTCCAACTGGCCATTGAATGGAGCCGTCTATTCAGACATGGTTTGCCAGATGCACTAGTGGAAAAACTACAGTCTGCTAGGGCACTTGAGCCCAGTACTCATACAAATGGAAAGCTTTCCAAGACCGGTGCATTGCTGAAGGTCACGCTCCTGTGACCTGCCCTATTGAGATGATATTAACCTTCTTGCAACACCTGTTTGATGCTGGAAAATCAGCATCCACTTTGAAGGTATACCTGGCAGCAATATTAGTGTGCCACGACAAAATTGACTCAGTGTCCCCTGGGGCACATTTCCTGGCAGTGCAATTTCTTAAAGGGGCTCAGAGGCTTCATCCTCCCATGAAAAGTATGGTCCCTAAGTGGGATGTAGAACTGGTACTGCAGGTCCTTATCGGTCCCCCATTCGAGCCCATGGCGTCAGCAGAACTGTTCCCTGTTTCCTAGTAGGTGTGTTTTTAATAGTCATGACATCTGCCAGACGAGTAAGTGAGCTTAATGCCCTGTCCATCGATGACACATGCATGAGAGTCAAGTGATCCTAATGCCTCTCCCCATCATTGGAGAGGGGAGCTACTCCTCGGTGAGTCTAGGGAGACCACACCGACCCCTGTGGCCAAGCAGAGCTGACGGCGATCCCTGGCAAAGACAGCAGCAAACCCTTGTGAGGCGAACTAGGGAGAGGAGCACCTGGCAATAGAGGCGGCAGCGGGAGCTCCGCTTTACCTTAGTACCCTGCAACCGGTGCCTCCATAGGCAATGTGGAGACACAGGCAGCCCCAGGCAATGCAGAGCAGCAGGCAACCCCAGGCGATGCCAGGCAGGCATCCTTGGGAGAAGCAAGGCAGGCATCCCCGAGCAATGACATGAAGGCATCCTTTGGCAGTGTTGTGCAGGCATTCCCGAGCGATGATGTGCTAGGAGTCAGGACAAGCTGGGGTGTGGGTTTTGGCCCTCTTCTCGGCATCTAGTCCTGGTCCATCTGGTGAAGGAAGAGGAAGTTCCTGCTCCTCTCCCCCTGATGGTGATGGAGGCAGAGGCGGCTCCAGCTCCTCTCCTCATGATGGTGGGGGAAGTGATACCAGCAGGTAATTATCCTCTGCTGGTGGAAAGGGACCCAGCAGGCATTCACCCACTGCTGGTGGATGGGGACCCAGCAGACATTCACCCTCTGCTGCTGCTCTGCTCCTGCCGGTGGAGGAGGCAGAGGCAGCTCCTGCTCTGCTCCTGGCGGTGGAGGTGACGGAGGCAGAAGTAGCTCCAGCTGCTCTGCTCCTGGCGGTGGAGGTGGTGGAGGCAGAGGCAGCACCTGCTGCACTGCTTCTGGTGGTAGAGGTGGCAGAGGCAGTGTGTAGTCTCATGGCGACGGAGGTGGGAGTGGCATTTAGTCTCCTGGTGACGGAGGTGGGAGCGGCGTGTAATCTCCTGGCAACGGAGGCGGGAGCGGCGTGTAGTCTCCTGGCAACAGAGGTGGGAGCAGCGTGTAGTCTCCCCCTGTTGCAGGGGACTGGTGCAGCCTTCCATTTCTTTTTTTACACTTCTCAGGTGCTCGTAATCCATATTTATATCCTGTGTATTTTACACATAAACACCAACATTAACACACTACAGACAACATAAAACACTAATAAACATAAAGGGGCGGGACGCTCCGCCACAGTCCCGCTCTAGAGGTCAGGCGAGAGTCTCCAGTCTAGACGTAGGTGCATTGGCACGGCAAATGCCCTTAGTACACCAACGACGTTGAGGATATTGCCGCCGTACTGTCGGTAATCTGGAGCCACGACAGCTTTGGTACAGCTTCCCATTTGGTAATGGTTGTCATTCCATTGAAAGGGAACGTTAGGTTATTACCATAACCCTGGTTCCCTGAAAGAGAATGACAATCATTACCCATCGAGGTCGTGTCTCCAGCTGACCTCTGATTTCGAAAGAAAATGGCGATATGTTATTGTGAGGATGTCCTTCTTCAGCAGGAGATGGGAGGGACTTCATCCTCACAGCAGGGCCCTGATAGGGCAGCTTTTTTATATATGCTCAGTGATTGATGGTCAGAGAGGGCTTTTTCCCATTTGGTAATGGTTGTCATTCTCTTTCAGGGAACCAGACATTTTAGTACTACTATGTTGCATACTTTTGACAATAACCGGTAATACACTGCATTAAAAGGCAAATATATACAATATTATCTGTAATCCTTGAACACAATTGAGTGCTAGTTTTCATGTACTGTATGATGTTGTAATCAGATACTATTGAATGTTAGTTTGTTATAATTATGTACAATAAGATTGAATGTAAAAACACAAAAGCATTAGTGACACACGCTGTGATACACTTGGCAACCATCTAGTTGGAGCCCAGACTGAGGGGAGCCAAGCTCTGTAGGATTTTTACCAGTCAGAGAGTTTTGATAAGGATGCCTTACTTTCTAAAGGTTGTCTGCTACAGGGAGTAGGGGCAGAACTAGGCTATTAAACCCCGGGAAATACGAATGAAAAATGGTACTGAGCTCAGTGCCTGGGGTCAGACCCAGGGATCCTTTTTGATTCCTGTATTGCAGATTGTTATTCTGTTATTCTGAAGATTGTTAGTCTGTATGTTTTGTCCACACCACAGTGTTTCTTGACTCACCATTTTTTCAACAGGTTAAGATGATACACCTGTTCTGGCTTTCTTCGTCCTGGCCGATGGATGAGGTAGTTCACGGGTCCCATTTTCCGCAGCACTTCATAGGTACCCCGCCATGTGGCCAGGAATTTATATTCTGTCGTGAGTACTAACACCATAACCCGGTCCCCTGGAGCGAACTCTCGGGTTGAGCGGGATGATTATACACTCACCTCTGGGCTTCTTGGGCTGTTCACAATGCGCATTACACTGCTTATGCATTCTATCATTTGTTCTGTGTTCTCTGACAGTGTTGTGGGGACTGGGCTGTTGTTTCCAGTTCTCCTTAGTCATGTCTTACAATCCCCTGCGCCTGTGGGAAAACAATAGCTCAAATGGTGAAAAACCAATGGATGCCTTGGGTACCTTTCTTATTTCTGAGCATGGATCGGTCTGGGGTGATATACAGAAGTGTGCAGTTGTTTGATTCGAAGTAATTTACATAAATCTTTAATTATCTTGGACATGAATGGCGTGCCTTGGTCCGTCAGGATTGCTTGGGGTAAACCTGCCCGGGGGAACATCTGTAGCAGCTCTCTGGCGATGCTCTTGGTGTTTGTACTATGCAGGGGTATGGCTTCGGTATACCTGGTGGCGTAATCTACTACAAGTATATATTGAAATCCTTTCGCAGAACGTGGAAATGGTCTGTGGCAAAGTACCCGCCCCTGTGTGTATTTTGTGTTGTATGTTGTGTGTTAATGTTGGTGTATAGTCATTGGTACACGGGATATAAACGGATCTGTGTAACACGAGTGTTTAAAATATATATTTGTATTTAAGCATAAGGATTGCACAGCAGTTCACGTGCAAGTAAAAATTAATAATATATGAGCACGGGGAATTGCACTCCAATGGGATTGGAGACAGAGGTAATAATAATAATTGTAACAATAATAATGGTAATAGTTAAAATATCTGCTTACTGTGTTTTGTTTAGTGTTAGTCCATTTGTTTGTCTGTTTATTTTGGCTTCCAGTGCCATGTGCTGTGTTTTTGTTTATCTTACAATTGTTTATTTTCTGACTTTCTGTTCATTTATTAAATGCTGAGCGAGATCATTCACTCAGATCCACCAAACTCCACCTCTCTGCCGTTTATTTCCTGGTTCCTGTTTCTGGTCTGACGTCCCCCACCCCGGCTGTCTTTGTGACATGGTTCTATTAAATCCATAGCAATTCTATCGAATGGCATGTATTATCACGGCAATGGGATTAATGGCTTTCATAAAACAGGAAGTGGAGAGGTTTTCTGACAGTCAGGACATCCCTGGCAATACCTTACCAAATCCACATACACCCCTGACCAGAAGAAATGTTGTAACAACCGTTCTTGAGTTTTTTCACTCCGTAAATGTCCTCCCAACAAATGACAGTGGGACAGGCTCAGCACTGTTCACCAAAACGGGGTTGGTACCAACAACTGCTCCACTGTGGCGTCATTGGACTTTGTGACCTGATACAAGAGATTATTTCTCATGGAAAAATCAGGAAAAGTGAGTACATAAGCAGGATTTATGGGTATACCAACTACTACCTTGACATTATGTCTTGCGTTTTGTAGTGTGGGGTCTTCCAGCTGAGCGGTGCCAAATCTTCCCCTGTACTGTGTTAAAGCAGGAGGGAAAATCTCATCAACATAAGAATTTGCAGGTCCCTTGCCCTGCTCTTCCAGTTCCTTCTCTTCCACCATTTCCAGACCATTCATCCCTTCCAAGTTTCCTGTCTCTTCCACATCATTTTCTTCCTCTTTCTCTCCCAGGAGGATGTCAGCGTTGGTCACGGGAGTTGGGCAGTTAAGTATCAATTAGTTAATTTTCCTTTTACAGGGTGGGGAGTTCTTTGGCACAGTTTTCATTTTCTTTTCACTAGAAAATGTAACCGGTACCTGGCATGCCGTATTACTGGCACAGTCGTCTTCTTTTCCTTGTAGTCCCTTCCATAATTCTTGTACATATGGACAGTCGCAGTCCAATAGCACTGGTCAATTTTCGATCAGCCCAAGGTTACCTCTAAAGCACCCTCTAGTGATGCTAATCTCCACATCTGCCATTTGATAAGATTCTGTGTACAAAGGTGATGTCCATTGCTGGAGCAACAGTAATCTGCGGCTGGGTTAGCATACCGAGTGGCCACGATGGGTAGACCAGCGGTATGTTGAGCAATTTTCACAGAAGTAATTTCAGCAGTCAATTTTTGCATGTCCATTGCATTTGACATTTCTTTTGTTCTTCCAATAACAAGCAATTGGTTTCCTCTTGTTGCCGATTTGCTTCCTGTTGCATGTTATTGGAAGTGACTAATTGCTTCAACAGGTCTTCCATGGTTGTCTGCTCTTAATTAATTTTTTTTTTTTTTTGGGGTATGTGTGTGTCCTCACAGCCTTGCCTGCATTCTCCACCAATGTAAACGTTTCCTGTGGTGGGTTCTTCACAGGGCGGGGATTTCACACAAAATGAGAGCAAAATGAGTTTATTTTAACAGGCTTTTGCAGGGTTCTTTCATATCAAGAGCTCTGCATAACACTGGCCTGTATGGGAGGGTGGCAAGAAAGAAGCCGTTACTCAAAAAGTACCATCTGAAAGCACGTCTGGAGTTTGCCAGAAAGCATGAGAGTGACCCAGCTGCGATGTGGGAAAAGGTTTTGTGGTCAGATGAGACCAAGATAGAGCTTTTTGGCCAAAACTCAAAGCGCTATGTGTGGCGCAAACCTAACACTGCCCATGTCTCAAGACACACCATCCCTACAGTGAAGTATGGTGGTGGCAGCATCATGCTGTGGGGATGATTCTCATTAGCAGGGACTGGGCATCTTGTTAAAATTGAAGGAAGAATGGATGGAGCAAAATACAGGAAAATACTGCTTCAGTCCGCTAAAAAACTGAAGCTTGGGAGGAAATTTACCTTTCAGCAGGACAATGATCCCAAGCACAAGGCCAAAGCAACATTGGAGTGGCTCAAGAACAAAAAGGTGAATGTGGCCCAGTCAAAGTCCTGATCTCAATCCCATTGAGAATCTGTGACACTATTTGAAAATTGCGGTCCACAAGCATAGTCCAACCAACCTGAACAACCAGGAGCAAATCTGCCAAGAAGAATGGGCTAAAATCACTCCGATACTGTGTGCAAAGCTGGTACACACTTACCCCAAAAAACTTAAAGCTGTTATTGCAATGAAAGGTGGCTCTACCAAATATTAATATGTGGGAGTTGAATACTTATACAAGCAAGATATTTAAGTTTTTAATTTTTCTTAAAAATATTCCCAACATAAAACCAATGTCATCTTACAATAATTGATTCTGAGTTTTAGTGTTTAAAAATAAAATATCGAACAGAACAAAATTCCAATGTGCCATTTGTAATTCAGTAATATGAGAGAATTGGTCAGGGGTCTGAATACTTTTGCAAGGCACTGTATATATATATATATATATATATATATATATATATATATATATATATATATATATATATATATATATGACAGGAAATGGCTGAGCGGTGACGTCAGGCCAGAAGGAGGAACAATAGACAGGTAGGTACTGCAGTTCAAAAGGACATGGCATGGTGCAACCCTAGGAGAAGCAGAGGAGAGACAGGCAACCCCAGGTGATGCGGGACCTTTGGTAACCCCAGGCAAATCGGGACCCTCTGCAACCCCAGGCGAAGCGGGACCCTCCGCAACCCTAGGGGATACAAGAGAGACACAGGCAGCCCCAAGTGATGCGGAGCAACAGGCAGCCCCAGGCGATGCAGAGCAACAAGCAACCCCAAGCGATTCCACTTGTGCGGTGAAGCACCGTCTGCAACCCAGGTGATGCACGTGGTAACGTGGCTGGCATCCATGGACGGTGCAAGGCAGGCGTCCTTGGGCGGTGCGAGGCAGGCATCCTTGGGTGGGGTGAAGCAGGGCAGCAGCGGTCCCTCGGAAGGCGACGGCTGCAGCAGACCCTTGGGAGGTGACGACAGCAGCGGACCCTCGGCAGGCGATGGCGGCAGCGGACCCTTGGGAGGCGATGGCGGGAGGAGAGCCAGGCCTAGCTGTGGTGCTGGGGTTGGCCTCTTCGCAGCCACTGTGGCTGGGCAGTTTTCCCCGTGCTCCTCTCAGCAACCTATGCAGGGGCTGCTGAGGTCCGGCAGCATCATGCCCTGGTCCTTTTATGGGTGCAGGGAGAGGCAGGTCCTGCTTCTCTCCCTCAGGCGGTGGTGGAGACATAGGCATCTTCTGCTTTGCTCAAGGTTGCGAAGGTGGCAGGGGCTCCTCCCCTTCTGGCTGCGAAGGTGGCAGGGGCTCAGGGGCTCCTCCCATTCTGGAGAAGCAGGGGAGCTCAACTCCCCGTCTGGTGGCCGAAGGCAGCAGGGGGCTACTCCCCTTCTGCTGTCCCAACGGAGGAAAAGGGCTCACCTCCTTTCTGGCGATCACAGGGGCTCCTCCCCTTCTGGCGACGAAGGCGGCAGGGGTTCCTCCCCTTCCAGCTGCAGTGGGGGAACCAGCAAGCAAGCAGTCCTCCCACGGCAGTGGAGGTGGAACCAGCAGGTATTCTCCCTCTGCTGGTGGAGATGGGAGCTGCACACAGTCCTCCCACAGAGGTGGAGGTGTAACCAGCAAGTATTCTCCCTCTGCTGGTGGAGGTGGGAGCGACAAGCAGTCTTCCAATGGCGCTGGAGGTGGAACCAGCAGGCATTCTCCCTCTGCTGGCAGGTACCTGGGATGTGGACGTTCGGCCTTCCCCCTCTTGGGCTGTGGATGCACCGACTCCCCCCTCTTGGGCTGTGGACGCACCGACTCCCCCCTCTTGGGCAGTGGATGTGCAGGCTCCTCCCACTCAGGCTAATGACGTTCGGGCTCCTCCCAATCAGGCACAGGACGTTTTGGGCTCCTCCCATTCAGGCGCAGGACGTTCGGGCTCCTCCCACTTGGGTTGTGGAAGCTCCGACTATTTCCACTTCACGTCTGTGTCCCCTGTCTGCCTCCTTCTCCTCACCTTTTTCTCTCCTAAAATATTATAATAAGAAAAAAAAAAAAAAACTTCATTACCCTTCTGCAGTACCACTTCCTGCTTGCGTCCAGGAGGGGTTGGTGAACCCACAATAAACACCACATGTGACAGGAAATAGCGTTGTGGTAACGTCAGGCCAAAAGGAGGAACAGGTAGCTACTGCAGTTCAAAAAGACACAGTGCAGTGTGCCGTTTTATTTTTAACACAAAAATAAATAAAAGATTTAAACAAAAATAAACACTTGTTCACAGAGCACAAAATAAATAGTTGAACAAAACAAATAATGAACACAAATAGGTCAGGTTGGGCAATCGCCTTCACTGTTCCTATATGCTTTAGTTTGTAAATTAATCTCTCCTTACTCTTGTTCCGCCTCTCAAACACCCCACCCTGAAATGCAAAGCTGCAGGTATTTATACAGGTGAACATCTCCCGATTAGCAACAAATTAATCACTTAATTAGTTTGGGTGATGGCCACCTTCTGCACGAGTTTTAATTATTAACGTGAATGGGCTTCTTATACACACTGCAACAAAATAAAAACAAAACATACGGCCTGCCATCATTTACAATAAATACATTTTCAAAACAATATTTTTTTTTTTTTCAAAAAAATATAAAATGTGAAAACCCGGTGGGGAGCACGAAGGATGAAATTGAAATAGTGGAAATGACAAATGACTGCTTCCTAACACAATTTGTCAAGGCACCGACTAGAGGGGAGGCATGCCTTGATTTAGTCTTTTCAAATAACGAAGACAGAATAACTAAAACAGAGGTCAGAGAACCACTAGCAAACTCAGACCACAACATGGTCTCATTTGAAGTGCTTTTTAAAACCCCAAAAGTAATGACTAAAGCTAAGGTTTACAATTTTAGAAAAGCAAACTATGAAGGTATGAAACAAAGACTAACAGAAGTAGATTGGAGTAAAATAGAGAAAACACCCACAGAAGAAGGATGGTTATTCTTCAAAAATGTAGTACTAGAGGCGCAAAACAATTACATCCCTAAAGTAGACAAATCTAAATGTAAAACTAAATTGCCAAAATGGCTTAATAGATCAATTTAAAAAAATATTCAGTGAAAAAAGGCACTTTACAGAGCATTAAAAAGGGACCAAAAAGAAAGTATGCAAAAAGAGTACACAGAACTGCAAACGCAAGTCAAAAAGGAATTTAGAAAGGCCAAGAGAGAAATAGAAATGAACATTGCTAAGGGGGCTAAAACCAATTCCAAAATGTTTTTCCAATATTACAGCAGCAAGAGAACATTCAAAGAGGAGATTAAATGTCTAAGAGATACAAATGGCAAAATCGTAGAGGAAGAAAAAAAAATAGCAAATATATTAAATGATTTTCACAAGTTTTTACAAAGGAGGATATGGACAACATGCCCCACATGTCATCCAGTTCCTATCCAGTTTTAAATAACTTTAGCATAACTGAGGCAGAAGTGTTAAAGGGACTAGGAGCTCTTAAAATAAACGATAAAACTTGCTTGATTTTTTTGAGGATGCAACATCGATAATGGATAATTGCAAAGCATATGACATGGTTTATTTAGATTTCCAGAAAGCTTTTGACAAAATCCCGCACAAAAGATTAATTCTCAAACTGAACGCAGTAGGGATTCAAGGAAACACCTGTACATGGATTAGGGAGTGGTTAACATGTAGAAAACAGAAAGTACCGATTAGAGGAGAAACCTCAGAATGGAGTGTGGTAACCAGTGGAGCACCACAGGGATCAGTATTAGGTCCTCTGCTGTTCCTAATCTACAATAATGATTTAGATTCTGGTATAGTAAGCAAACTTGTTAAATTTGCAGATGACACAAAAATAGGGGGAGTGGCAAACACTGTTGCAGCAGCAAAGGTCATTCAAAGTGATCTAGACAAGATTCAGAACTCGGCAGACACATGGCAAATGACATTTAATAGAGAAAAGTGTAAGGTACTGCACGCAGGAAATAAAAATGTACATTATAAATATCATATGGGAGATACTGAAATTGGAGAAGGTATTTATGAAAAAGACCTAGGAGTTTTTGTTGACTCAGAAATGTCTTCATCTAGACAATGTGGGGAAGCTATAAAAAAGGCCAACAAGAGGCTCGGCTACATTGTGAAAAGTGTTGAATTTAAATCAAGAGAAGTAATGTTAAAACTGTACAATGCATTAGTAAGACCTCATCTTGAATATTGTGTTCAGTTCTGGTCACCTCGCTATAAAAAAGATATTGCTGCTCTAGAAAGAGTGCAAAGAAGAGCGACCAGAATTATTCTGGGTTTAAAAGGCATGACCCATGCAGACAGGCTAAAAGAATTGAATCTGTTCAGTTTTGAACAAAGAAGACTATGCGGCGACCTAATGCAAGCATTCAAAATTCTAACAGGTATTGACAGTGTCGACCCAAGGGACTTTTTCGACCTGAAAAAAGAAACAAGGACCAGGTGTCACAAATGGAGATTAGACAAAGGGGAATTCAGAACTGAAAATAGGAGGCACTTTTTTACATAGAATCGTGAGGGTCTGGAATCAACTATAATGTTGTTGAAGCTGACACCCTGGGATCCTTCAAGAAGCTGCTTGATGAGATTCTAGGATCAATAAGCTACTAACAACCAAACGAGCAAGATGGGCTGAATGGCCTCCTCTCGTTTGTAAACTTTCTTATGTTCTTATGTTCTAAACTAATAAATAAACAAACACAAAATAACACAGGGGCAGAGGGGGAGACCCCATTCTAAAAATCTGAATTGGGCGATATACTATATATATCTATATAGATATATATATATATATATATATATATATATATATATATATATATATATATATATATAATATACACACACAACTAAAATACAGATAAATGTGCTTTGGATCAGCGAACGTAATGTAGAAACAATACAAAGTGTTGTTGGGGGTGGGGGGGAGGTGAATATGTCTTGGCTCCAGTAAAAACCCAACTGTATAAATAGGTACTAAAATTTGAACTCAATTCAACTGTTTGTCACAATGTTACAAGATTAATCAAGATTCGTTGTTACAACATAACTTCCCAACTTTGTTAAAGCCAGAATGAACCTACAGAAAAATGTTCATTGTACTCTTTAGTTACAATTTAGTAACTATATTTAAACAGTGGCAATGGCATTTAAAGGTTGTTTGGGTAGGTTTTCTCAGTAGTATTATGTTATACTCACTTAGGCCCAGATTTATAAAAGGATTGTGCATGTTGTACGACTGTAAAACATGCACTGAGGGTTCTGAATTCTTGGATGGGATTTATAAAGCACACGCAATGGCATAAACATGCAATTAATATGTGATTTGCAGGGGCAATGTCTCTGTGTGCTTTAGCTCTTGATGCGTACTGTATGGAATTCGATATATGCATATGTAATTCTGGGGCATTTCTGAACGAAACCACAAAACTTTGGAAGGGATTTTGCAAATTAGGTCTATTTAATATTCTGTATAATTTATTAAAGCTCCCGGTAATTGCGGGCCTCGTATTTGCATGATTATTTTAAGAACTCTGAAAAGCAGCTGTTAATTTGCCACAGTCAGACAGTAGGCTATATACAAGGCAATGTGATGTGGGAGACTTGTCTGCAGCAAGGAGGAGACAAAGTTTTCAAGGACAAAGAAACATTTAATAGCATTTTTCAAAGAGCTAATTTTTTAACCCTTCTGACAAAATCAGTTTGTAAATTACGGTTTATAATACCAGTACTGTATTGTTTTGCAAACTCCAATTATAGAATCCATGTAAAAAATGTTCTTAGAAGCACCTAAAAAGGTCTCCCCACAATGGCAAAGCAAGGTTCTAATGAGAGCCTTTACTTCTAGAGTGTAGGCATTATTATAAGTGTTATGTATTTTGGGTCCAGAAAAAGTGAGCCCAGACAAGAAGAACCGTACAAAATCAAACCTCATTTATTAAGGCAGTTATACACAGGACACACAAATAGAGAACCCCTTTTATATTGCAGCTAACACAAGGACTTACCCGTGTTAGCTAGCATGGGGCCTTACACTTGTCAATATACATTGTAACTATTTTATGCGTGCTGTGCACATGAAGATGCTCTGCACCTGCAGAGTTATATATAACATCTCCTCCCCCTTAACACTTGCCCAACAATGCAGGGCCATTTCCTTTAATAACTGCAAGAGCCAAACCATAAATTTCTTCTCGGTATGTTACAGTTACTTGTCTTTAACACACAATCAGTCGGCTGGAGCTTAACCTTAGGAAACTTTTGTTTGTACACTTTTTTCCGAAATCAAAGTTACAGCAGCTCCTGTGTCTATTTCCATTCTCACGACTACATCATTAACATTTACATTTACGAAGGATGAAATTGAAATAGTGGAAATGACAAATGACTGCTTCCTAACACAATTTGTCAAGGCACCGACTAGAGGGGAGGCATGCCTTGATTTAGTCTTTTCAAATAACGAAGACAGAATAACTAAAACAGAGGTCAGAGAACCACTAGCAAACTCAGACCACAACATGGTCTCATTTGAAGTGCTTTTTAAAACCCCAAAAGTAATGACTAAAGCTAAGGTTTACAATTTTAGAAAAGCAAACTATGAAGGTATGAAACAAAGACTAACAGAAGTAGATTGGAGTAAAATAGAGAAAACACCCACAGAAGAAGGATGGTTATTCTTCAAAAATGTAGTACTAGAGGCGCAAAACAATTACATCCCTAAAGTAGACAAATCTAAATGTAAAACTAAATTGCCAAAATGGCTTAATAGATCAATTTAAAAAAATATTCAGTGAAAAAAGGCACTTTACAGAGCATTAAAAAGGGACCAAAAAGAAAGTATGCAAAAAGAGTACACAGAACTGCAAACGCAAGTCAAAAAGGAATTTAGAAAGGCCAAGAGAGAAATAGAAATGAACATTGCTAAGGGGGCTAAAACCAATTCCAAAATGTTTTTCCAATATTACAGCAGCAAGAGAACATTCAAAGAGGAGATTAAATGTCTAAGAGATACAAATGGCAAAATCGTAGAGGAAGAAAAAAAAAATAGCAAATATATTAAATGATTACTTTTCACAAGTTTTTACAAAGGAGGATATGGACAACATGCCCCACATGTCATCCAGTTCCTATCCAGTTTTAAATAACTTTAGCATAACTGAGGCAGAAGTGTTAAAGGGACTAGGAGCTCTTAAAATAAACTTGCTTGATTTTTTTGAGGATGCAACTTCGGTAATGGATAATTGCAAAGCATATGACATGGTTTATTTAGATTTCCAGAAAGCTTTTGACAAAATCCCGCACAAAAGATTAATTCTCAAACTGAACGCAGTAGGGATTCAAGGAAACACCTGTACATGGATTAGGGAGTGGTTAACATGTAGAAAACAGAAAGTACCGATTAGAGGAGAAACCTCAGAATGGAGTGTGGTAACCAGTGGAGCACCACAGGGATCAGTATTAGGTCCTCTGCTGTTCCTAATCTACAATAATGATTTAGATTCTGGTATAGTAAGCAAACTTGTTAAATTTGCAGATGACACAAAAATAGGGGGAGTGGCAAACACTGTTGCAGCAGCAAAGGTCATTCAAAGTGATCTAGACAAGATTCAGAACTCGGCAGACACATGGCAAATGACATTTAATAGAGAAAAGTGTAAGGTACTGCACGCAGGAAATAAAAATGTACATTATAAATATCATATGGGAGATACTGAAATTGGAGAAGGTATTTATGAAAAAGACCTAGGAGTTTTTGTTGACTCAGAAATGTCTTCATCTAGACAATGTGGGGAAGCTATAAAAAAGGCCAACAAGAGGCTCGGCTACATTGTGAAAAGTGTTGAATTTAAATCAAGAGAAGTAATGTTAAAACTGTACAATGCATTAGTAAGACCTCATCTTGAATATTGTGTTCAGTTCTGGTCACCTCGCTATAAAAAAGATATTGCTGCTCTAGAAAGAGTGCAAAGAAGAGCGACCAGAATTATTCCGGGTTTAAAAGGCATGTCATATGCAGACAGGCTAAAAGAATTGAATCTGTTCAGTCTTGAACAAAGAAGACTATGCGGCGACCTAATGCAAGCATTCAAAATTCTAACAGGTATTGACAGTGTCGACCCAAGGGACTTTTTCGACCTGAAAAAAGAAACAAGGACCAGGGGTCACAAATGGAGATTAGACAAAGGGGAATTCAGAACTGAAAATAGGAGGCACTTTTTTACATAGAGAATCGTGAGGGTCTGGAATCAACTCCCCAGTAATGTTGTTGAAGCTGACACCCTGGGATCCTTCAAGAAGCTGCTTGATGAGATTCTAGGATCAATAAGCTACTAACAACCAAACGAGCAAGATGGGCTGAATGGCCTCCTCTCGTTTGTAAACTTTCTTATGTTCTTATGTTCTAAACTAATAAATAAACAAACACAAAATAACACAGGGGCGGAGGAGGAGACCCCATTCTAAAAATAACTGAATAGAGCCGCTCGCCCTGTTACACTATATATATATATATATATATATATATATATATATATATATATAATATATATATATATATATATATATATATATATTACACACAACTAAAATACAGATAAATGTGCTTTGGATCAGCGAACGTAATGTAGAAACAATACAAAGCGTTGTTGGGGGTGGGGGGGAGGTGAATATGTCTTGGCTCCAGTAAAAACCCAACTGTATAAATAGGTACTAAAATTTGAACTCAATTCAACTGTTTGTCACAATGTTACAAGATTAATCAAGATTCGTTGTTACAACATAACTTCCCAACTTTGTTAAAGCCAGAATGAACCTACAGAAAAATGTTCATTGTAACTCGTTAGTTACAATTTAGTAACTATATGTAAAAAGTGGCAATGGCATTTAAAGGTTGTTTGGGTAGGTTTTCTCAGTAGTATTATGTTATACTCACTTAGGCCCAGATTTATAAAAGGATTGTGCATGTTGTACGACTGTAAAACATGCACTGAGGGTTCTGAATTCTTGGATGGGATTTATAAAGCACACGCAATGGCATAAACATGCAATTAATATGTGATTTGCAGGGGCAATGTCTCTGTGTGCTTTAGCCCTTGATGCATATGTAATTCTGTATATGCATATGTAATTCTGGGGCATTTCTGAACGAAACCACAAAACTTTGGAAGGGATTTTGCAAATTAGGTCTATTTAATATTCTGTATAATTTATTAAAGCTCCCGGTAATTGCGGGCCTCGTATTTGCATTGATTATTTTAAGAACTCTGAAAAGCAGCTGTTAATTTGCCACAGTCAGACAGTAGGCTATATACAAGGCAATGTGATGTGGGAGACTTGTCTGCAGCAAGGAGACAAAGTTTTCAAGGACAAAGAAACATTTAATAGCATTTTTCAAAGAGCTAATTTTTTAACCCTTCTGACAAAATCAGTTTGTAAATTACGGTTTATAATACCAGTACTGTATTGTTTTGCAAACTCCAATTATAGAATCCATATAAAAAAGGTTCTTAGAAGCACCTAAAAAGGTCTCCCCACAATGGCAAAGCAAGGTTCTAATGAGAGCCTTTACTTCTAGAGTGTAGGCATTATTATAAGTGTTATGTATTTTGGGTCCAGAAAAAGTGAGCCCAGACAAGAAGAACCGTACAAAATCAAACCTCATTTATTAAGGCAGTTATACACAGGACACACAAATAGAGAACCCCTTTTATATTGCAGCTAACACAAGGACTTACCCGTGTTAGCTAGCATGGGGCCTTACACTTGTTAATATACATTGTAACTATTTTATGCGTGCTGTGCACATGAAGATGCTCTGCACCTGCAGAGTTATATATAACATCTCCTCCCCCTTAACACTTGCCCAACAATGCAGGGCCATTTCCTTTAATAACTGCAAGAGCCAAACCATAAATTTCTTCTCGGTATGTTACAGTTACTTGTCTTTAACACACAATCAGTGGGCTGGAGCTTAACCTTAGGAAACTTTTGTTTGTACACTTTTTTCCGAAATCAAAGTTACAGCAGCTCCTGTGTCTATTTCCATTCTCACGACTACATCATTAACATTTACATTTACATAGTAGGGTTTTTCAAAAACAGTGCTAGAATTTACAGTGTAAATTCAACATCGCAGTCAGACTCATGGTTACATTTATCAGAATCTGCACTTAGTGCTTGGAGACACTGGGACTTCCACTGGCATATTTGAGAGGCAGCGAAACCTGCCAGTGGCCCATGTCTTGCGATGTTCTCTAGCAGCCTCTGCTTTCTTCTTCAGTGCAGTTGAACGGCAAGCCCGCTGTGCGTGTCCTGTTTTTCTGCAACCCCGACACTGTAAGTCCTTGAAATAGCAAGACTCTGTTGCATGACTCATTCCTGAACAACGAAAACAGGGGCTTCTCTTCACCATCAGTGCCGTCTTTCCCTTGATAGCGTTTGTAGACAAAGTTGGCCTTTGAGAAAACTGCTTTGCATTTTTCTTTGTGCTTTCGTACACCGAGGCCATCTCCGTAGCAGCAGCCAGCGTTAGGTCCCTCTTAGAAGCAGCATTCGAGTTAGAGTCCAAAAACCAACCAGAGAGAGCTTCCTCCAGAAATGTCCCAAAACGGCAATTTACAGATAATTTCTTTAACTGCGCCAGAAACTTACTTACTGCTTGGCAATAAAGTTATTTTTTGGTACGTAAAAACCCTTCAGCACAGCCTTTAAAGCTTTTCACTAGGTTTGTCTAGAAACATAAGGTTGGTGACCACACCATGTGTCTTTCGGCCCACCACTGTTAGTAAAGCTGCCTTCTTTTTACCCTCATCTGTGATTTTGTTAGCACAGAAGTACTGCTCAAGCCTATCCAGGTACACTTCGAAACTTTCTTCATTTTCGTTGAACTTGAAATCCTCGTCTCTTCCAATAGCAGCCATCCTTTTGCTCTTTTCTTATTTTTAACTGTGCTGAATGCTTTTTAGCAATATCCCATCCTCGTCGCCAAATTTGTTATGTATTTTGGGTCCGGAAATAAGTGAGCCCAGACAAAGAGAACTGTACAAAATCAAATGTTGTTTATTAAGGCAGTTACACAAAGAACACACCAGCACAGAACCCCCAAAACCCCCTTTATATTGCAGCTAGCACACCGCCTTACTCGTGTAGCACGGGGCCTTACAGGTGTTAATATACATTGAAACTATTTTGTGTGTGCTGTGCACATGAACACGCTTTGCACCTGTAGAATAATATATAACAATAAAAACGTTGGAGGAAATGAAAAAAAAAATAAATGATATACCGAGGCGCACAAAAGAAAAAGTCTCAGTGAGGGCTCATCCGCCACCGTTATTTTAATAATGCCTACAGAATATATTTTTGTAATATGGCATTCTGGTATTTAACAGTACTGGTTTAGGCAGTATTGTTAAATCTGAGTTGGAAAGAAAACAGTAAAAAAAAAAAAAAAAAAAAAAAAAAAAAGGACAAAGGGACAGATGACGCAGTTAGTTTGTAGCTAGAGCAAGTACAGTTTTTCAACCATATATACCATACAGATATGCTTTAAAATCATACATAGAGTAAGAAATACAGACAAACATAAGAAATAGGAGAAATCCAACTGCATAAGGCTTTAAGAAGATATAAGTCGTAGTTAAACTGAAGACTGTTCGTATGCAGCTGTATCGAGTTATTGCTGTACAACAATGGAAGGATTATCCACCCGTTTGACTGCCATAGATGTAAGTAAATAAAACGTATTGTTTCTGAAGTTTGAAAAGTCTATATGCCTGGAATTATTCTATATTAAATAAGAAGTTGAACTAATATACGAAGCATAGTAACTGGATGATGCGTCGTAATGTATAAGCAACCTACTACAAACTCTGAAGTGGTACATTTGTTTATTAAGAAACCACCGCACATTCCGTATTTTATTCATTTGTCCTGGTGATGTATTTCGAGGTTGTAACACATCTTCAAGTGGGCAAAACAAGCAGGTAATTCATAGTACCGCTATGCTGATGATACTGATTTTTTACTAATATATTCCTGTTTTTTTTTTTTTTTTTTTTTTTTTTTAAAGGAGTGATTTCAAGATTTTAAATTTATAATTTGTATATAATTGAACAAGATCTACACATTACTCAAGTTGGTGTGTGTGTGTTTGGATCTCGTGTGTTGTGTGTCGTCCCTTTCGTGGCTTTATTGTGCAAACCAGTTGACACGCTTGCTTGTTTCGTGCACACCACTGCTTTGTCAACTACACCACGAATAAGGAACCGGGAATAACTAACCAGCTTCCAGGTGGTAAGGCGACAGTGTTTGCAAACCAGTAAAGATTCAGCAATCCAATTACAACGGTACCTGTGTGGAAATTACAAAGCGAGTAGGACTTTTATTACTGTCTTGCCGAAGGAAGCTGCTAAAGTGTATGCAATCTGGACTGAAGCTCAGCTGGTGCAATCGCTGAAGAAGCATCTCTACCTTGAGTAACTCAGACCGCAAGTTGGCGGTGCTTATTGATGCTTGGTTTTTAAAAAAGGAAACCGCGTTCTGTGTGCAGCTGTTTTAAAAACAAAGCCACAGTATGGACTGTTTTACTCACCTGCTCATTTACCTGGTGTGTGTGTGTGCTGCAGCAGTAAGTTAAATTGTCACTTTTAAACAGGCAATTTTAATATCAGTGAGTATGATGTGCATACGAAAGTCTATAGTTTATGGACTCTTTTTTTCTCTTTTGAGCAGCAGCCTATTTTTATAGAGTATGTTTCATTAACCAAGTCTGTGTTTAATGAACTGTATTAAAAGAAACGCCATCTAATTCTTATGGTCTGTGTGACCCTGAAATGGCTGAGGCAGTCTGGGGTTCAAATTAATGACTCAGACTTGGTTTTTGCTTTATTGTTGGACTTTTGTTTAATTAACTTTGTGTTTCAAAATACACAAATAATTAACCAAATGACATATACTGTGTAGTTGTTTGTTTTTGTCGTGAAAACAAGTCAGCCAGGAACCTGTAAAGCAGTAGACTGCACGTCATAGTGTTCACCAGCAGAGGGCGCCAAAAGAACCTGACACAACACAAGGCGCTGTTAGGTTATTACCATAACCCTGGTTCCCTGAAAAAATGACAACCATTACCGAATGGGAAGAGCTTCTCTGTCCGTCAATCACTGAGCATAAATAAAAAAAAAAACTGCCCTATCAGAAGCTGTCACCTCCTGCTGAAGAGGGGCGTCCTCACAGTAGCATATTGCCATTTTTTGAAATCGAAGGTCAGCTGGGGACACGACCTCGAAGGGTAATGGTTGTCAATCTTTTCAGGGAATGGTAATAATCTAACGTTCCCTTTCAAGTGGAATGACAACCATTACCGAATGTGAAGCTGTACCAAAGCTGTCGTGGCTCCAGATTACCGACAGTACAGCCTCATGGCGATAGCCTGAGAACCCACATGACGCGTAAGGGCATGCTGCCAACAACACCTTAGAGCCCAGAGAGGGCCTCGCTCGGTTTGCAACATCAAGGCAGTAAAAACGCACAAATGTCTGACTAACTGTCCATGTAGCAGCATTACAAATTTCATCCAAGGAGGCGCCATGAAAGAGAGCCCATGAAGTCGCTTGGCACCTGGTAGAATGGGCCGTAATGTCCCCTGGCATGGGGCAGTCCGTCTGTTCATACGCCAAGCGTATGGCATCTGCCACCCAGTGCGTTAGACGTTACTTCGATAGGGTTTGACCTCTAGAGCGGGACCCATAGCAGATAAACAGCTGGTTGGACTGTCTCCAGGACGCTGTCCTATTCAGGTAAAAGCGCAGAGCTTGGACCAGGCAAAGCGTGTGCTGTCTACGGTCCTCCTCTGACTTGTGCGGGGGAAGTCTGAAAGCTTCCAAAACCACTAGTTGGTTAATATAGAATGATGAGACCACATTTGCAAAAAGGCTGGGTTTGTTCTCAATGTCATTTCCAGTGAAAGCCATACATGTGTCATCAATGGACAGCGCATGAAGCTCACTTACTCTTCTGGCAGACGTAATGGCTAATAAAAACACCACTTTGAGGGAAACAGGGCGCAGCTCTGCTGAGGCCATGGGCTCAATTGGGAGACTGTGGCAAAGTGGCTGGTAAGGGGAACAGGTGTAGCGGTGATGCGGTGCAGGAGTGATAATCAGACAACGGTGATTCGGTGAACAAGTGCTTTTATTTCTCTTTTTCTTAGGTCTGGTGACCGTCAAATAATAAATCCCCGGCAATACACAACAATGTGTAAAGCACGGGGATGATGAAAACAAAGGCACGGTCACCAGTCCTGGGTGATCGAAAACATGCAGGTGCTCAGTTCAGTGGTGCTCTGGATAGTGCTTTCCTTTTGACAGCTCCAGAGGTGTGCAACAAAAAGACAGACAATGACTCACAGACAGAAATAACACACAACACGTAAATTCGTTTACACTGAGAGCTCCTCTCTAAGTCCTTCTCTCTCCCACCATTTAACCCAAATGAAGGAAAAGATCAGTGTTACCCTGGCCCCTATATGTAATCCCGCATGACATCTAGGTAAACGATTGCAGCTGCCCCTCGTTTACCTTTCAGGTCAATACGGTCTTACAACAGAGTCTCGCTTCTTTACAGGCTGACCCACTTCCCGAACTGTCAGACCAGCCCTTACAGATACTTGTCCTCCCATTCTTTAGCGCCCTCACAGGTTGGGAGGAAGATTTATCACCAGAACTCATTGTTGTATTTCTGTTACATATCCCACCGCTCAGAGTGGAGCCGAAGGAACACTTAGCTAAATCTACCTTTCCCATTACTCCCCCCTACCGGTAAAAATAATCCGCATTTTGGTGGTCTTTCCCCGCTTGGTGTACCATGTGGTACATGAAGGCCTGCAATGCCAGATACCACCGAGTTATCCGGGCATTGCTGTCCTTCATTGTGCTTAACCGCACAAGTGGGGCGTGGTCTGTGACCAGATCAAATGAGTGTCCCAGCAGGTAGTATCGTAAAGAGTGAGTAGCCCATTTAATGGCCAAACACTCTTTTTCGACTCTGGAGTAGTTATGTTCCCGAGGTAACATTTTTTTGCTCAGGTACAATATCGGGTGTTCTACTCCAGTTACTTTTTGGGACAAGACTACACCCAAACCTACATCCAATGTGTCGGTGTGTAGGATGAATCTCTTGGTGAAATCTGGAGTAATAAGAGTGGGGGCCTGGCAAAGTCTACGCTTAATAGTATCAAACGCCCCCTGACACTCAGCTGCCCATTTAATTAAATTTGGAGCACTCTTTTTGGTGAGGTCGACTAACGGGTTAACCACTGTGGCGTACTCGGGGATGAAGCAGCGGTAATAACCGGCTAAGCCCAGTAGTGACCTCACCTGAGTCTTGGTTTTGGGGATCGCTGCATCAACCAAAGCCTAGATTTTGGTGACCACAGGTCTCATCCTTCCATTCCTCATTAAAAATCCCAAATATTGAGTCTCTGTTTTGGCAAACGCACATTTCCTCAAGTTAGCTGTCAGCTGGGCTGCCCTTAGAGACTGAAGAACGGCTGCAACCCTAGCCAAATGCTCTCGCCAGGTGGAGCTGTAAATCACCATGTCACCAATATACGCTATTGCATATTCATGACGTGGGCGTAAAACCTGATCCATTAGTCTCTGAAAGGCAGCGGGAGCACCAAGTTGCCCAGATGGCATTTTAAAGTGGAACAGCCCTTCTGGTGTTGAAAATGCGGTTTTCTCTCTGGAGCTGCGGGTTAAAGGGATTTGCCAGTATCCCTTCGTCAGGTCCAGTGAAATAAACCTCGCTTTTCCCAGTCTGTCTAAAAGTTCGTCAACCCGAGGCATGATATGCATCGAACTTAGCAATAACGTTTACTTTTCTGAAATCCACGCAGAAGCAGTTGGTTCCATCTTTCTTGGCCACTATGACAATCGGACTGCACCACTTACTCCTGGAAGGTTCAGTCACCCCAAGCTCGAGCATATCCCATAACTCTTTGCGAATGCCACTTCGTCGACTTTCCGGGATCCGGCACAGTCTCTCTCACACTGTGACACCTGGTGGAGAGATAATGTCATATTCAGAAAAAACATCGCTGAACTCCTCAATAAGCTTACACAGCTCTCTTTGCTGATCCAGATCCAATTGTTCCCCCATAGAACTTGCTCTTGTGCTCAGGGTCTCTGGACAGGGGCCTAAATCATCCTTCATATTGCCTGGGGCCATAAATAAGACCTTCCTTGCCTGCCAGGGCTTTAATAAATTAACATTGTAAATTTCATGTTCATTCCGGCGATTGGGCTGTCTAATTTCATAATTTACTTTCCCTATAGCCCGAATCACTAAATACGGCCCCTGCCATTTAGCACACAGTTTAGACTCTGATGAGGGAAGTAGCAGCATTACCTTGTCCCCTGGTCGAAAGGTTCGAATCCGTGCATTTTTGTTGAAACGCTGCTGCTGTCGGTGCTGAGCCGATCTGAGGTTGTCTTGGGCCAAACGACCGACCAAATCCAGGCAATCTCTTAGTAGGAGCACATACTTCACTACATTTTTGGACGAGCCTCCCACCATTCTCTCAGCAGGTCGAGAATGCCGCGAGGCTGCCAACCGTACAGGAACTCAAAGGGGTAGAATCTAGTTGAACTCTGCGGTACTTATCTCGCCGCAAAAAGGAGGTAGGGAAGAAGCGATGCCCAATGTTTCTGCTCCTGTGTTACGAATCGCCTCAGCATTGACTTTAAGGTCTGATTAAAGCTTTCCACCAGACCGTCCGATTGTGGATGATAAATGGACGTCCTGATGGGACTTATTTTCAATATTTTGTACACCTGCTGTAACGTATTGGACAAAAAATTGGTTCCGTGATCGGACAAAATCTCCTTGGAGATCCCTACTCTAGCCATAATCTGCGCTAACTCGGTGGCTATTGCAGCGACACTAGTGGATCTCAATTGAACTGCATCCGAGTATCTCATTGCATAATCCACCACCCCTAATATATACATATACCGAGAGTCAAAAGGTAGCAAAGGGCCCACTATGTCCATTGCAATGTGCTCAAAGGAGTGGAAATATTCAGCAGTGGGACCAAAGGGGCGGGGCGCACGACCAGGCACTACTCGCTGGCAGTCTGGGCATGTGGCTACATATCTCAACACATCAGTATGCAGACCAAGCCAATAGAATCGAGCCAATATCCGTTCCCTCGTCTTCTCGGCTCTGAGGTGCCCCGCAAAAAGGATATCATGTGCCAGCCTCATGACCTCGGTCCGACAAGACGGGGGAACCAACAATTGTGTTACAGGCTGTCCTGTGCGTGTGGCTAGGTTTACCCTGTACAGTAATTGCCCCTTAATACTGAAATGTGGATAAACTAGCGCCCCAGCGCCATCAACATCCTTACCTTCAATGGACCAGATCTGCCCCCAAGCGTGCACCAGTGACGGGTCGTTATGTTGGCCCCACACTGTGTCCGCGCTTGAGTACCACGGGTCCGGTACATTGAGAGGGGCTGGAATAACCTCTGCCCTAGTCGGCCCAGTAACCTCGCTCTCTCGGTCACACTGCGTTCCCACTCCCTTCGACTGGCGTTTGTTACCATTGCAGCACTCTCCCACCAGACCCCAGCCTTGTCTCAAAGATGCTCCCTCCCATTTCTCTCCTTATTTGTTTTTTAGGATGGATAAGAGGGGAAAACGTTTCAGTATGAAAAGGAAACACATCACCAATCCGTTTTTTTTTTCTGCCACGTTTACGTGTGTGGCTGAGACTGCCATTATTTGCATCAATTCTTTTAATTTTTGCCAGTCTTGACCCAGAATAACTGGGTGTGGCAACCTTTCCGCCACCCCGACTACAAGGTGACGTTTTATCAGTCCTTTTATCAGTCCTTTTAATGTGGGGTATGCAGACGTGTCTCCATGGATACAGGAGATGGCTACCTCACCTTGTGGCCGCCAAGACACACCGCCCAAGAGAGCTGTCCTAATCAAGGTTTGCTCACACCCTGTGTCCACAAACGCAAGGGTTTTCGCAATCCCTAAAACCACGTCAATCAGACAGGGCCCCTCCAGAACATTTTCCCCATGCTTATCAGTTCCAGGTGCCCAGTTGCACACAGCCATGTCACACTCCATGGCAGTGGGGCATGACCTGGCCCTATGTCCTGGCTGGTTACACCTGAAACAGAAAGGGGGGACAGAGGGAACATAGGTTAAATATCTGTCCCGCTGCTGGTAGGACAACGGGGCAGGGGCAACACCTCTACCCCAGCAGGGGGCCAACCTTGGTCTCCATGGGGGGGGGGGCCAAGGGGGCCCAACGGAGTCGGCGGTCTTGGAGTTCTGGGTCCCTGGAACAAGGGTGATGGTGGTAGTGTTGGAGGAAAGGGAGGGATAGGTTGGCTACTGCAAAGGGCAGAGACTGACAGGATCCCGACCCGGGCCTACGTCAGGGAGTCCTCGTAATCTTCAGCCAGTCTGACCACCTCCTCCAGGGTGTCAGGGTTGTGGCGTCGTATCCACGCCTGGGTTTCAGCGCTGACCACATGGCAGAATTGCTCCACCACAATGGCTTCCCCCATTTGTTGAGCGGTCTTTTTCTCAGGGGTTAGCCAATGGACCATGTGGTCGCACAACTGCTCTGCGAACACCCTGCGCGTGTCTCCGGGGCTCTCCGGAACTCACGGAACCACGTCCGGTGGGTCTCCGCGGTGATATTGAGGCGACAGAGAATAGCCTGCTTGACCAGGTCATAATCGGTGGCGTACTGGTCGCTCAGGGCTTGGTAGGCTGCCTGAGCCTCCTCGATCAGGCAAGGTCCCACCTGGCTTGCCCAGAACTCCCTTGGCCATCCCGCCGTGGTCGCTAGCCGCTCAAAAGCCACCAGGTATTTCTCCGGGTCAGCCTCCGCCTTCATTTGCATGGCCCGTGCCTTCGGGGGCTACATCTGCGATGTTGTTGTAGGGGTCACTCCTGTGGAAACGGCCAGCCCTACCCGTTCAATGAGCGCCGTGTAGCGCTCCTCCCTCCGTCTCTCCTCTGCATCCCATCTCATCTCCAGTGCCTGCAGCAACTCCGCCAGTGTGTTGCGGTCCATCCCGGATCTGACACCACGTGTGGCAAAGTGGCTGGTAAGGGGAACAGGTGTAGTGGTGATGCGGTGCTGGAGTGATGAACAGACAATGGTGATTCAGTGAATATGTGCTTTATTTCTCTTTTTCCAGCTCTGGTGACTGTCAAGTAATAAATCCCCGGCAATACACAACAATGTGTAAAGCATGGGGATGATGAAAACAAGAGCACTGTCCCGAACAAAAACAATGGCACGGTCACCAGTCCTGGGTGAACGAAAACGTGCAGGTGCTCAGTGCAGTGGTGCTCCGGACAGTGCTTTCCTTTTGACAGCTCCGGAGGTGTGCATTAACTGTCTAATAGTGTGACAAAAAGACAGACAATGACTCACAGACAGAAATAAACACACAACACATACATTTGTTTACACTCTCAGTCCTTCTCTCTCCCACCGTTTAACCCAAACGAAGGAAAAGATCAGCATGACCCCTATATGTAATCCTGCATGACATCCAGGTAAACGGTTGCAGCTGCCTTATTACTTGCAGCTAACCCTCGTTTACCTTTCAGGTAAATACGGTCTTACAACAGAATCTCGCTTCTTTCCAGGCTGACCCACTTCCCGGTCCCGGAAACGAGGCCAGGCCAGCCCTTCCAGATACTTCTCCTCCCATCCTTTAGCACCCTCACAGGTCGGGAGGAAGATTTACCACCATAACTCATTGTATTTCTGTCACAAACACATATGGGACTGCGCGTTCGTGTACCTTTCTGTCCGTATGTATTAAATATTCTCACAAAGCATGAAACACGGGAGGCAGAAATAAAGGAGATATGTTACATTAAAGTCCCGGGAGCAGCCACACAGAAAACAATTGTACTTTGATTATACAGAACGATATTCGCTTTATTATTTTTATTTACCAGTCTGCAATGTGTTTAGCTGTAATCAGATTAGTCTCTACTCTCTGACTGAGTGAATGACTGACAGTCTATTGTTTTCAATCAGCCTTTTGATGGCTGGTGTCTGCTTGCCAGCTGTGCTGTTTTGGTTAGTCAATTAGCATCAGGACTAGTGTAAATAAATACTAGAGACCGTGGAGTTTTACTATGCAACAGAATCTGGAGTTGATGTTTTGGATCAGATGGCACGAAAGTATTATGTAAAAGCTGGCTCCAGACAGTAGTCTCCTCCAGCCAAGGCAATCCTGGCCACCACCCGGCTGTCTGTGGGGTTGGTCTCCTGACTTTCTCCCCCTTTTCTGTAGCCGGCAGCTCCCCCTTGTGGGGATCCGGCCGCCAATTCCCTGCAGCAAAAATGCTACGGGGGGAGGTGGTCTCCTGACCAATCCCCCCTTCATAGCCGGCAGCTCCCCCTTGTTGGGCTCCGGCCACAGTATTTCCTGTGGAAAAACAGGGCTGACAGCAACCCCAGGCGAAGCAGTTCCAGACGAAGGTAGCAACAGCGGACCCTCGGGAGATGACGGCAGCAGCAGCAGTGGACCCTCAGGAGGCGACAGCAGCAGCAGCGGACCCTCAGGAGGCGATGGCAGCAGCAACAACGGAGGCGAACTTGAGAGGGGAGCCCCTGGCCATAGAGACGGCAGCGGGAACTCCACTTCTCCCTTGTACTCTGTAACCCCAGGCAATGTGGAGCAGCAGGCATCCTTGGGTGGAGTGAGGCAGGCATCCTGGGTGGTAGAGATGGAACCAGCAGGAATTCATCCTCTGCTGGTGGAGGTGGGAGCATATTCAAACTCACTAGCAGTCAAATGGGCGGGAAGTCCGCTAACTGTAGTCCCAGCCAGACCCACGCGTTGTGATACGCCGGACTATATTTTGAAAATAAATTTAACAGCAGTTTATATACATAAAAACTGCACTTGTGAATCTGGCGTAAGCACACGTCCATCCACAATAGTCAATATAATTTGTTTAGAGACGAAAAGAAAAAAAAAATTGAACGTGTGCTTTGAACCCGGATGGAGCATTAAGCACAGCAGTCACTTTCACTACATCAACTACATTTCACTACACAATGCCAAGCTTGATCACTAAGCTTGCCTCTATTGCTTATCAACACATACAGCATTAAATTGATAGTCTCAGCAGTCCTCCAAACTGGCTTTTTAAGTGAAAATGATGCAACTTGCATATTTGCAGCAAAACATAAAATAATAAAAATGTATTGATACAATTGTCTATGAGGTTTCAGCAGCCATCCATACAAATGTTAGCACAAGGTGGCATTTGCCAACTATCGGCTGCCAACTATTTGCCAACGTTGAATCAGCGTTGGCAAAAATAAGTCATTTTTCCAACTTTTTGCCGATGTTGGGCCAACGTTGGAATGCTACCAGTGACCAGTGCAAATCAGTGACCATCGGGACTGATGCTAAATGATGAAAGCCAGAGGCTGTTGCATTTTACAACGCAACAAGTTACAGTGTGTATATACTGGATCAAACGGCATGGCTGTATTCTGTAAGTTGGTACTTGTAGGTGGCTTGTGGCTGTTTTTAATAATGTTTTGGACCTGGCTTTTGTTTTATACAAGGAGTGCACCAGGAACACAATCACTTGGAGGGACTTCATTTTGCAGATAACCCTGGAGCTACAGCAGAAACATTTTCATAAGAGACACGAAAGATGGCTGGCAAATGCCCCTCAACCTTTAGACAGTGCTGTGCCCACTGGCACATGGAATAAAAGACAATGCCAGGTTGCTAAATGCAATAAAAAGTGAACTTTTGATGTCTGATGAAAAGTGTGTTTTCTGCATAGATTGTGCTTAGAAAGCAGTAATAGAACTCTGAACACAGTCAGAGCCTTTGAACTCAGTTTCACTCAAAGTGCTTTCACATTGAATAAGTTATGTTATATTTTTGTTTCATGCTATTTTTATAACTAGTTATTTATGTTTTATAATTTTATATGTGCATACATCTTTCGACACTTGTTCACTTAGAAGTTTATTGTGTAAAGTCTATTTTATTACAGTTTTTCTCTTTTTCTTTATAGTGTAATATAGAGGCCTTATTTGTACTTTACAGGAAAGGAGGTGATAAAATAACATTATTTTCACAAGTTGAAAATGCAATTAAAAATAATAATAATAATAATAATAATATAATAATAATAATAATAATAATAATAATACGTATATAGAGCTACAACAGTTTCACAACATTTAGTGTTGCCACAACTTTTTTGTTCTTACAATGATCCAAAAAAAAAAAAAAAAAGTTGTTTAAATGTATTTAAATATTCATATATGTACTTATATTACTGAAACTAATGGATGCAATACAATTACAGTGCAAAGGCAAGCAAACACACTACCTTACAATTATGTAGTTTCCAACATGTAATGAAAATTGAGTAAACAAAGCAAAACACTGCAGATTTTAATATTGGAAAGGGTGCCTTCAAATACAGGCCCTGTGATGCAATTCCATTTTCTTCAAAAATAGAAATTTGTTTTTACAGTGTCTGTCATATGCAAATACAATTAAATCCATCTGTTATCATTAACTGCTTAATCCTTTACAGGATTGTAGTGAGCTGGAGTTTAACCTAGCAGGTACAGGGCAATGCAAGGCAGGCCTACACATATGGCAATTTAGAGTGACCAATCAGCCTGAACAGCATGTCTTTGGACTGTGAGTGGAAACTGGAATACCTGGAGAAAACCCATGTGAACAGGGGAAGAACATGCAAACTCTACCCAGACAGGCATCTAGGCTGGAATTGAACCCAAGACCCTGGTGCTGTGAGGCAGCAGTGCTAACCACCATGCCACTGTGCTGCCCTGCAAATGCAACTAAATGATTAAATAAAATGTTAATGTTTTTGCAGACATGAAGCATGCTTGGAAAGGTTATTCCAGTGTCATTGCTGCAGTTATATCACTGACAACACTGGGCATTTGTATTGGTGACTTGCTCTAGGTCACACACAGTGAGTTGGGATTTGAACCGGGAACCAGTGTCCTGGGGAAAAAGTAGACCAGGGAAAAAGTGAATTGCTGTCTAGAATTTAAAGGGGAGGTTCCATTGTTTCTAAGATTTACGCATAGATCGATGTACTAGTGCTGCGTTTGGGGAATTAGTAGATCGAGCCCATTGTTAGTAGCTTATTGATCCCAAAATCTCATCAAGCAGCTTCTTGAAGGATCCCAGGGTGTCAGCTTCAACAACATTACTGGGGAGTTGATTCCAGACCCTCACAATTCTCTGTGTAAAAAAGTGCCTCCTATTTTCTGTTCTGAATGCCCCTTTGTCTAATCTCCATTTGTGACCCCTGGTCCTTGTTTCTTTTTTCAGGCTGAAAAAGTCCCTTCGGTCGACACTGTCAATACCTTTTAGAATTTTGAATGCTTGAATTAGGTCGCCGCATAGTCTTCTTTGTTCAAGACTGAACAGATTCAATTCTTTTATCCTGTCTGCATATGACATGCCTTTTAAGCCCAGAATAATTCTGGTCGCTCTTCTTTGCACTCTTTCTAGAGCAGCAATATCTTTTTTATAGCGAGGTGACCAGAACTGAACACAATATTCAAGATGAGGTCTTACTAGTGCATTGTACAGTTTTAACATTACTTCCCTTGATTTAAATTCAACACTTTTCACAATGTATTCGAGCATCTTGTTAGCCTTTTTTATAGCTTCCCCACATTGTCTAGACGAAGACATTTCTGAGTCAACAAAAACTCCTAGGTCTTTTTCATAGATTCCTTCTCCAATTTTATTATCTCCCATATGATATTTATAATGTACATTTTTATTTCCTGCGTGCAGTACCTTACACTTTTCTCTATTAAATGTCATTTGCCATGTGTCTGCCCAGTTCTGAATCTTGTCTAGATCATTTTGAATGACCTTTGCTGCTGCAACAGTGTTTGCCACTCCTCCTACTTTTGTGTCATCTGCAAATTTAACAAGTTTGCTTACTATACCAGAATCTAAATCATTAATGTAGATTAGGAATAGCAGAGGACCTAATACTGATCCCTGTGGTACACCACTGGTTACCACACTCCATTCTGAGGTTTTTCCTCTAATTAGTACTTTCTGTTTTCTACATGTTAACCACTCCCTAATCCATGTACATGTGTTTCCTTGAATCCCAACTGCGTTCAATTTGAGAATTAATCTTTTGTGTGGGACTTTGTCAAAAGCTTTCTGGAAATCTAAATAAACCATGTCGTATGCTTTGCAATTATCCATTATCGATGTTGCATGCTCAAAAAAATCAAGCAAGTTAGTTAGACACGATCTCCCTTTCCTAAAACCATGCTACTGTGAGGACGACCCTCTTCAGCAGGAGGTGGAAGGGACTTCTTCCTCACAGCAGGGCCCTGATAGGGCAGCTTTTTAATATATGCTCAGTGATTGACAGTCAGAGAGGGCTCTTCCATTCAGTAATGTTTGTCATTCCATTGAAAAGGAATGATAGATAACAGAATGCTGTAATATACATTAACAATAAATACATAATTTAAAATGATGTTTGTAAGTGTAATTTGTATGTCTGTTTAACAAACGTTATTGCAACTCGAAGTTTTTGATATTTAATGTGTAAGCAGTAGCTAAGGAAATGGATTTTGTGAGCATAAATTTACATAAATAAGCAAATCAGATGTATTTGACAGTATAACAATAGATAAGAGAATGCTGTAATATACATTAACAATAAATACATAATTTTTAGCTGTCATGTTGAGTTCGTCTAGTCTTTTATTTTTCTTTAAAACTAGGATGATAGTGTTTAGTCTTTGTAAACTGTGATAGTTACTGCTAGGCCTACTGACAAAACAATAGAAGCAATACTAATAATACTGTATGATTGTATGTCATTAGACTATATTACTAAAACATTTTAATTTTGATTAAAGATTTTTAATAATAATAATATTATTAATAATATACAGTAAATAAATCTTTGCGATCACACATGAACTATAGCCTACATCTGACTAACAACATTTTTAAATACAAACAGACAGAAAAAGTTGACAAACGTTTAACACTTTAGTCGAGTATAAAGACATAACAGAAAACTTTGCATCACATATATTTTACAGACAGAAAATAAATAAATAAAATCAAGAAAGAGGTGTGTAAACATATTACCATACAATCTGGCAAATACAATGATCAGACAAAATGCTGAGTGCAGTTAACTTCCCCTTTAATCAAATAGCTGCCACGCCTTCCTTTTACCATACTGCACTTGTGTGATCTACTTTTTTCCCAGTTTTCTTTTTCCCTATGACACCGGTATGAAGCCCTTTTCTTTAACCAATGGACCTCCAAACCTCCTGTTACCCAAGATGAATCAAATATCAAGCTAATTCACCTTTGTAACTCTCAACTCTCGCTTGCTCTTACATCATTCTTATCAAATACCTCCCCATTATTTTCTATTAGTGATGCTAAGAAGCACATACGACCACAGGAGCAAGCTGGTGTTTTCTAACCCCTATATTCTCATCATTCAGTCTCATACCTGTCAACTCTTAAGGGTCCCCCGTATTTCTTATGTTTTTGATCATCTTATGGCCAGAAGATGATCAAAACCTCACAAGTGTTTAAAACAGCACCAGATAAAAGGTTCCACATCAAAGACATAGAACCTTTTTTGATCAATTTTGTTCACATTAAGAGTACAACAAATAGTTGAAATTTGCTTAGTGCTTAATCAGTAAAAACAAGATCTGGTCAATAACGTGATACTCTGTCATTGCTGAAGTTGTAGGCACATGTAGCGTTCCGACCCAGTACAGTACTAATCAATGCCTCTTTGCACATGTTTCTAGCAAGGCTGAAAAGTGTAAAGTATGCTAGACAGTAAAAATCAACCAACACCCCCTGGCTGAATATCATTCACACGGTTTTCATACCCATTCTTGAATTTGCAGTAGTTCAATTCATGCAAAGAATGGGCAATTAAAGGTCTTTTTTGTCCTTGTGCAGCTTCTGGGCAGTTTTATTAATAAAGATGCTTCCCTTTCAATTTGAAGACAACCACAAATATTACTTTTGGGATATGCCTGCCACAGGTCAAGTATTCACTGAACATTTATATCAGAGCTGCCTATCAAGCCCCTCCGTGGGGTGACGTCCTCGGTCCCACCTACCGAGGGATTAAACAGGCAACCCGCAGAGACCAGGTCCTCTTTTGCCTCTCACCTACGGTAAGGTAAGCTTCTGTGCTACTAAACCCAAGTGTGTTTTTAAAAGAGTTCCCTTGCATTCGTGCTGAGCTGGTTTGCCGCTTTCGTGGAATCAGCGACTCTATTTTTGAGTTTCTTTCTTGTGTCTTTTTTCATGGCCTGCTTCGCTTGCGTCGCAGGCTGTGTGTATTATGACTCTCTGTCGTTTGTGAGTGACTGCCTGTGCAGTATTTGATTAAGTGTGTGTTGACTTTTCAGCCTACACTCTAGGGGAGAACACCGTTCCTCTAACGGGGCTCGACTTTGCTGTATCCCCACCGTTGAGTGACTCCGCCGGCTGCCTTTGCACAGCTTGGGCGAAATAAAAAATAAAAACAAATATTATTTGTGTGTGTTGTTGTGTGTCCACCTATGTGTTGATCGTGTCACACAACCCTGCTTTACCTGTGTTTGTGCTGTGAATTTTTTTTTAAAAAAGTTTAAAAAAAAAGAAAAGAAAAAAAAGACAGCCAGTCAGTCGTGTGCTTCCTCCCCAGGGCTGTGTTTCTACCTGCCTCGCTGTTGAGCAGACCTCATCTGCTGCCTCGGCCCAACCACCTCGGTGCGTCGGGCCTTAAGAAAAAAACAACAAACAAAAAAGTGTGTTCTCCTCTTTTTCTTCTTCACCTAACTGTACTGCACTCTCGCCCGCCATGGCTTTCTTCAGCCTGTGTGTCTCCCCTGGTGTATGCTGCTCGCGGTTAGGGTAGGCACTGTTGCACTAGCTGCCGCCCTGGTGCTTCGGTACCTGGTTGCATGCTCAGCCCTTGGTACTTCGGTGTGCTCGGTGCATACGGTGCCCAGTATTTTTACGACCCGCTTCTGACCCAGACCCACTACTACAGGACCAGACCTGAACCCGCAATCCGCTGCAACACTGATTCTTACCCACGACCCGACACGACCCACTTTAATAAGACCTGCAACCTGACCTGAACCCGCAAGTGTTTGTCCTTTACATACAGCCTGCGCCGACTGACTCTCTCACGCTCTCACATTCACACACTGATATCTCTACCACTCCCCATGGATTGAATTTATACAATAGACTATACAGCATGGTAACTTTTAGTAGTGGTCTGCATTTATTTTAACATTGTAACATATTAACTATCTCTACTTTACTATAAAATACCTGTCTCTTCCTTTTGTGTCACCAGTTAAAAGGGAGCTACACCTGTACTTTCGCAGAGATTATGTACCAGTTTTGTGGCTGTTGTTTACAAAAACAATGACAGGTTTTACAAGCAATGTTTTATTTATTTTTTGACAAAAAATGTCACATGTTTATTATTTTAATTCACTATGATTCCAAAATAATTCCACACTTCTTATTTACCTCTCAAACTATTAACCACTTACATGATATAGTTATATGATACACTTATATGATATATTCTTTCACCTCGTCCAGACATTTTTAATATCACCAAGAAGATGTGATAAAAAATCTTGTGACATTTCAAACAAACGAGAACAACACTGCTTAGTCAGCTTAGTCCTCCCTAATCCCTATTTGCCCGCAGGAAATACTGGTACATTTACCTTCTAATATATTATTTGGGAGAGGGTTACAGACGAGTACGCTGAAAGGACAGAAAACGTTTTTGGTGATTCAAATTCAGACCCGAAATTTTTTTGACCAGCACCCGAACCGCAAACCGTGATACAGTTCACATTCTAACCTGAACCAGACCCACTTTTCTGACCTGCGGGTACCTGACCTGATGCAGGACTTTAGCGCTTGGTACTTTGGTGCCTCAGTGCGCACAGTGTTCGGTGCACTCAGAGCACATGGTGTTCAGCACACACAGTGTCTAGTACCTCGGTGCACATAGTGCCCTCGCTGCTCGGCGCCCTTGGTACAATTAGTGAGCTCGGTGCGCATAGCGCCTGCAGTGCTCTTGGTGCACATGTTGCGCATGCCACCCGGTGCGCGGTGACTGGGGTCGATGCACACATAGCCCGGTGCACGCGGTGCCCTCAGTACCTCGGTGCAAACAGTGCTTAAGCGCCCCTGTGCCTTGCACTCCATGCAAGATGGTGTGCAGTTCCTGCGGTTTAAATACCCCAGCAATACTGTGAAGTTACAGCAGGCATGTCTTGGTTCCAAGTCTTGGTTCCAAGACATGCCCCAGAAAGATGGGCATTCATTATGTGCGCAGTCCTTAGGCCACGGGGATGAAACTTTCACCACTTTTGCCCACGGGGATGAAAACTTTCAGCAACATCTGCGTGGCTTTTGAGCCCCAGATGCTTTGCAATAGGCTTGCCAGGGCCAAGGGGACAGAGCCTCCATCCCCTGTGGCTGAGCCGTCAGTGGCCCTGGGAGCCACGGACCCCCCACTCCAATTGTCCCAGATCCCCTTGCAGGGTATTTCTTGCCCACAGGCTCAGTTGCAACCCCCTCGTAGCTGCTCCCCATCTCCGCAGATAGCGAAGCAGGTTAAGTGCTCGAGGCAGGCGACATAATGGACCTTAAGGCACAGATGGCTCAGGTCCTGGAGTTACTGACACTGCAGCAGGCTCATGCTGCTCCGGCCGCAGCTCCCGCTCTGCCAGTGCCCGCCCCATTACCAGCTGGAATTACCTGGACGAATGGCAGAGGCGGAGACCGTGGTTCAATATCTGCCTCCTGGGGCGAGGACTCTTTCCCCACCGAGATGGAGGAAGGAGAGGAGCCTGAGCTCTATACTGAGGCAGAGCCTAGCTCTGAAGTTGCCTCGGAGGTGGGTGTGCCCCCGCTTTCGAGCTCCATGTCGGCACTGATGGGATGTGCTGCAATCTTTCTGCAGTTCCCTTGGACGACAGCAATTGAGCCGTGCTGGTCCATGTTCAGGACACAGATTGTGGCTCCCTGCCCTCAGCCCTTCCCAGTGTTCCCGGAGTTCACGGACGAGGTGCATTCATCCTGGGATCATCCGGCCTAAGCGCTGGGTGTGCTGAAGCTAGCAGCCCCGCTTGTTTCCTTGGAAGGCAAGGAGAAGCTGGGCCTAGCGGGTTTTCCCCCACTGGATTTCACCATTGCAGCCTTGGTCAAGGCTCCACTGGTGAGAGGCTTACCCAAGGACCCTGCATGCCAAAACTCACAGTGCAGTCATGGAGATGCATCTAAAGCAGGCTTATGCAGCGGAAAAACAGGTGACCCACCTAGCAAACATGGCGGGTAGCCTATATGGATGGCATACTATGGGAAACCTCGCTCCCTGAACCTGTGACTTCTGAGTTATGCCTCCTTTCAGACAGGCTGCTCCAGATCTCCAGCCTTCAAGGCACCCCCAGTTCCAGCTCCGCTCCAGCTTTGGCACCCCCAGCTCCAGCTCCTCTCTGGCTTCGGCACCCCCAGATCCAGCTCCTCTCCAGCTTCTGCACCCCCAGCTCCAGCTCCTCTCTGGCTTCGGCACCCCCAGATCCAGCTCCGCTTCAGCTACTGGAGATGATCGGAGGAGGGTACTAAAGTAGTACGCAACTTAATACCAATTACAAGGAACTAAGCAGCTCCAGATAGTCCCCAGCTGCGTACTACAAACATTCTCAAATTCAACTAACCCAAAAATTTCTACATTTGCCCCCTAGAGGATACCTAAACACTGCTCTAACTGAGTCCTGCATTGGCTTTAGACTATAGTTGTGGTATTGTACTAACTCCTGAAACAAAATGAAGAATCTCAAAATGTATTGCCAACATTTATGGAACTGAACTATCCCAAATATTAAAATGATTTGAAGTAAAAATGTTTCCCAAAGTAGTTTAATTCTTATTCAAATTATAGCCTAGGCTTATTTTTCTTTTTAATGAAATACGACTTAAATACATTCTTAATTATGTCACAGTGCTTATAATTACACTTTATATCCCTATTAAAATGAATGGTATATTAAATACTATGTTGTGGATGGATATTAAAATGAGTGTGAAACTAAATAGTGTTCCGTTCATTCCTCATTCACTGATTGTACGACAGCCAATGCATCTTGTGATTGTTGTTTATTGTGTCCTCTTAGAAATTAAATCATAGGGATATTATTGTGCAGAAGCTCATTAAATATAATGATGTAATCACTCATTCAGTGGTGTTCAGTGTTTTTTAACAAGATCCTGCCTGCTTACATGACGTGGAGCCACCACGAGAGACTTCTGTAAACTCAGCAAGTAGTCTGCCCGAAATAATACCCCGCAAAACCGCTACTAGTGATTTCATTTACACCTCAATATTGGCTATACCTGAACAAACGCATTTGTTTTATGTGTGAATTGACTAATGAGGACTAATGAGTTTTTGGCTTTTTTCAATTACACACTTTTCATGAAATTCTACATTTCATTTAAGAATAATGGAACATATGGGCGGCTCGGTGGTGTAGTTGTTAGTGCTGCTGCCTCACAGCGCCAAGGTCCTGGGTTTGAATCTAGCCCAGGGTGTCTGTCTGTGTGGAGTTTGTATGTTCTCCCCATGTTCATATGGGTATTCTCTGGGTGCTCCAGTTTCCTCCCCAGTCCAAAGACATGCTGGTCAGGTTGACTGGTCACTGTAATTTGTCCTCAGTGTGTGGTGCCCTCCAATGGACTGATGTCTCATCCAATGTGCAGTCCTGCCTTGTGCACTGTGTATGCCGGGTTAGGCATGGCTCACAGTGACTCTGTAAAGGATTAAGTAGTTATTGATAATGGATGGATTGAATAGTGCAATATGTTTTATATGCAATTCAGCCTAGTTACTTGTGTGCATTAATTCATTTCTGTACTTAATTTGCATATGTAACAAAATATTAGGATGTTGTTAGGTTTCTCAATAAATAAATAGAATTATTAATAAAATAAAATAATTTATATTGGGAACCCCCCCAGTTCCTGTTGGGTAACACGCTACAATAAAGAGCGTAATCCTATGATGCCTACTAAAATTGGGGATCCACAACTTTGTTCCGCATCTTATTCTTTTTTCTTTTTTTTTTTTGCAATTGGTACTAAATTAGTACGGAGATGAGAATGATCCCGACATAGTCGGTCCGCAGCTTAGTACGCAAATTCCCAAGTTCGCTGCAATTCACCCTAAATGAGTTACATGTTCTGCTTTGAACCCGAAAGTAGCAGGTCGAATTTCGCCGTCACCCCGATTTTCTAGTTTTCCTTGTAGACACACATTAATGCATGCTCATGTTTATGTTAATAGATCATTTTTTTACTTTAAAAAAAAAAAAAAAAAAAAAAAACACACACACACACATTGTAAAATACTTTTTCAAATTGAACTAATGAATTAGAAATACATGCCTGCTTATATTATTTAGCTTGTGTGGTTAGTGTATAATGTAAACTAGTCAATGAATAGCTGCTACGTGAAAGAAAATTAAAATCCATTCTCCGTCCAGATTCGGAGGCAACTACTTTGGAAACATGCATTCAGTACCGTGGAGGTGATGAGATTCCGAAGTCAAATGACTTGACTGGCTCCGATCAGCTGTGATGTTGTCAGCGGAGGAGGGGGTTACGGAGCAGGAAGCGATTCGAGTGTGTGAACTGCTAACACCCAGCAGAGACTCCCCGTAACATGGGGCCGCAAAGACACGACACGACACGGAGCGTGATATATTGTAGTATTTACATACTGCTGTCGTCCCTGCAGATATCGTAATTAAGAGGCAATTATGAGGGAGGTGAAGGGCTGCGGCATGCGGTCTGTGGTGGGCTTTTTGTCTCAGAGAAAAATAAACGGGCACCCCCTGATGAAAGAGGAATTTCAGAGGCGAAGGTTGGCAGGCTGCAGTAGCCTGTACAGGAAAGATATGCTGGGACATTTTGGATGTGTCAATGCAATAGAGTTTTCCAACAATGGAGGGGAATGGCTGGTGTCCGGTACGGGGCATTTCCTTCTTTGAATTATTTGTAGACAGTAATATTAATACATGCTATAAATGTTATAATCAATTACTGTTTGATCGTCATGTATTGTAAATAATATAATGTCGTGCATAGCTAAATTTTGGGGGCACAAGTGCGAAGACTATGCATTTAGTGGCTGTACAATTGTTGAGAGGTGGAATTAGGTCCCCACTGTTGTCACTGAATGAATATTTATGTTTTTGAAGCTGATTGCATTGCTGTGTGCTGCGTATGTCGTCAAACTGTTCTCACTACGGGAACATTTATTTTAATAGGTTACGGGAAATATATTTAAACTAAATTACTTCTCAAATAATTACACCTGTACTTAAATTTAAGTTTGCAAGACATTTTCGTGGTTGGCCGATTCCGAGGTTGATAGTAAAACTGTAATCTGAAGCCTGGGAAAAGTAGCCAGTTTTGGAAATACTGTATGCAAACTAATGCGAAAAAAAAACAAACAAAAAAAACAAAACGAAAAACCAAAACCAAAACAAACTAACTAACAGACTTATGTATGTTGTATTTAGAAAAACGTATTTTTTTTTTCAATTTGACAATTAGTTTTAAAAAGGCACATTCTACGCGAAGTCGTAAGTTTTGTGAAAAAGTACGTTTATTATCTGAGTGTTAAACCGATTCAAAGTTGTTTGTTTCATCTGTCTATGATCATATATTTATCTGTTTTAAATACTGTGCGTATAAAGTTAATCGTTGTGGTCTGCTGCACAACTTCCCTGCCTCTGGAAATCACGTACAGCTTTTTCCTGGCACTTGATTAAATAGAGTCCCAGGCTTCAAAATATTGACCAAGGCCTCACTTAGAGACAGGTTGAATGATCGAGCACCTATCTTAAAATGACAGAATAAAGTAGGCGCTGATAATCGATAGCCTGTCTCAGAGATCTGAGTATGCTAATCTAATCAGTTGGACTGAAAACAATGTGTTTTTTTATAGGTGCATTTTTGTCCAATAACAAATTTTGAGATATTTTCCGTACAACTAATTTTAATGGCCACTAGTCACAGATTCTGGTGTGAGGCCCTTCTTTCAAGGCGCAATGCATAGAGTAATATCCATTGTCACGACTATGAAATCACGTGTGAGGTTCAAGCCAATTGTTTTGCCAGATGAACAATCATTGCTTTTTCCAAAAGTATAAGGAGGGGGTTGGTGATAAAAAAAACAAACAAAAACAAAGAAAAATAAAATCAAAGACTTGCAGAATTGTGTAAGAATATGTCAACGTGTTGGAAACTAAAATAAGCATTTTCACTGGTTACTGCACAAGTTGTTAATTCTATATACCTGGTTAAGAACAGATACTGTGCAGGACAGTTCCTGTGTTAATATGCAGAGCTGCTTTGATACTGTGAAGAAGGGTTCCTGTGTTAATAAGCAGAGAGGTTTGATACTGTGAAGAAGGGTTCCTGTGTTAATAAGCAGAGAGGGTTGATACTGTGCAGAAGGGTTCCAGTGTTAATAAGCAGAGAGGTTTGATACTGTGAAGATGGGTTCCTGTGTTAATAAGCAGAGAGGTTTGATACTGTGCAGAAGGGTTCCTGTGTTAATAAGCAGAGAGGTTTGATACTGTGCAGATGGGTTCCTGTGTTAATAAGCAGAGAGGTTTGATACTGTGCAGAAGGGTTCCTGTGTTAATAAGCAGAGAGGTTTGATACTGTGCAGAAGGGTTCCTGTGTTAAAGCAGAGAGGTTTGATACTGTGCAGAAGGGTTCCTGTGTTAATAAGCAGAGAGGGTTGATACTGTGCAGAAGGGTTCCAGTGTTAATAAGCAGAGAGGTTTGATACTGTGAAGATGGGTTCCTGTGTTAATAAGCAGAGAGGTTTGATACTGTGCAGAAGGGTTCCTGTGTTAATAAGCAGAGAGGTTTGATACTGTGCAGAAGGGTTCCTGTGTTAAAGCAGAGAGGTTTGATACTGTGCAGAAGGGTTCCTGTGTTAATAAGCAGAGAGGGTTGATACTGTGCAGAAGGGTTCCAGTGTTAATAAGCAGTCCATGTGCAGGGATCCAAAAACTGCAGTGAAATTAGGAATAGGACTAAAACATTGAATGAGCTGTGTAGAATATTATTACTCTGAATGAGTTGTGTAGAATGTTAGTTCTTTGTGAATGAGTTGTGTAGAATATTATTACTCTGTGAATGAGTTGAGTAGAATATTATTACTCTGAATGAGTTGTGTAGAATATTATTACTCTGAATGAGTTGAGTAGAATATTATTACTCTGAATGAGTTGAGTAGAATATTATTACTCTGAATGAGTTGTGTAGAATATTATTACTCTGAATGAGTTGTGTAGAATATTATTACTCTGTGAATGAGTTGTGTAGAATATTATTACTCTGAGGATGAGTTGTGTAGAATATTATTACTCTGAGGATGAGTTGTGTAGAATATTATTACTCTGAGTGAGTTGTGTAGAATATTATTACTCTGAATGAGTTGTGTAGAATATTATTACTCTGAAAGTGTAATTGCAGTGTGCCTCTGTCCTGTTAGTTGTGTCGGTCAAACAAGTAACAGGACCATGTTTGTCCCAAAATCAGTGAAAGAAAAACCAATAGGCTCGTGTGTGTTTGTTTGCGGTCACAGGAGGCGATGATCGGCGGGTGCTGCTCTGGCACATGGAGAAAGCCATCCATTCCCGGGCTAAGCCACTGAAGCTGAAGGGAGAACACCTCTCCAACATCTTTTGCCTGGCATTCGACAGCACCAACAAGCGTGTCTTCTCTGGAGGTAAACTGGACTGAACCTTCTAACCGATAAAAAGCCATCGAATACCCCCCCGATATAAAAAAATTAAATGGGTGCATATCCAGTAAACACTGGAAATAGTTACTCAGTTCATTGACTTTACCCCTTTCCCCACGAAAAAATAAATAAAAAACAGTGTGAGTACTGAGTGGCAGCATACATTTCTGTTGTGGGATTGTAATGCGTGCAAGATTTAAAACAAGATTAAATTACTTAGTGCTGGGATGAACACAGGATTTTCATGTTTGGATATTCGCTCATAATTTAAATATTTGTTTGCATTTCGTTCATTTTCAAAAAGTAATAAAAATCATTGTGTTGCTCAGAATGCAGGCAGAGACAGTATAGCATCAGGGGCAGGAGGGCGTTTTACTTCAAGTAAAATGTTGTTTTGTTTATTCCCCAAATAAATCGTACATAAAGCTGATTTTTCACTTTTTACTTTTTTCCATTCCTTGCCATTGCTATTTCTTCACAGAAATCAGTGGCCATTTTATTGTGTTAGGTATGCAATGTATTTAAAAATAAGTAAGTCTATAGTCGCCCACCCGGGGACGTCAAAATATAAGAAATGAGATATACTTTATGAGTTGAGCATCGTGTAGCACCAGAATTCCCATGACAAGAATTAATTCAACTTCTCATTCAAAACAGAATCCAACAATCCAATAACTAATTTATCAAGTTAGTTTTACCTTGTTAATTTAGTTTACACTTGATCTACCAAACGGACACTATGTTATCAACCTCAATTGATTCTATAGTCTAATTAACTCAGAAATGGGACAATGCTCAAACTCTGCATTTTTTAGGCAGCTCCTTTGAATGACACATTTCAACAAACAAAATACATTTCTTGCACACTCCAAAACAGGAAGGTATATTCTATTCCTAGAACAATATATCCACTTACTACAGTTAATTTCTCGAGTCATAAAATGTTTTATATTTGTCGATTTATCGATTTTCAACAAAGAAGTCGGTCTTCTGGGGTGATGAGAACACTGCAGTTTCTCCCATCTCTGTATCTGAAGTTCCACCGAAAGAAAAGAAGACGGTTGTCCTTGAAAAGTAGGTATTGTATTGCGTCGTCTCTCAGCAAAACAATAGTTCCCTTTCAGTGGAATGACAACCATTACCGAATGGGAAGAGCCCTTTCTGACCGCCAATCACTGAGCATGTATAAAAAAGCTGCCCTATCAGGGCCTTGCTGTGAGGAGGAAGTCCCTCCCACCTCCTGCTGAAGAGGGTCGTCCTCACAGTAGCATATTGCCATTTTCTCTCTCACTTCACTGAACAGGTCAGGTCACAGATTGCCTCGTGCGTCTTTGTCCGAAATTGGTGATTTCTTGATACTGAACCTACAAATTTTTTTACAAATACACAGTAAATTTACACTTTCGAGCATTTGTTGAACGTGCTGTTGCCATAGCCTTGCGTCAGTTTACTGATCAGAGCTGGTTTCGACCCCTCTTGGAGATTGGTAAGCAGCCATTACTCTTGCTTTTTCAGTACCTCATGTAGTGGACTGCTGTCCATGCAGAAAGTTCTCAAAATGAACTAAACACAGGAGAGCAGCCCTCTCCCCAGCAGAGTCTCTCTCCTCAGGTCAGGGGAGATTGAGATCTGTGGTACAGGGCCTTTCATAAAGGTCCTGTAGGACCGCTCCCGCTACTGTGACCAGGGAGCTCCCCCGTACCCCTGGGTCACCCTCCCCTTCTCCACCACCGGTGCCGAGGCACAGGCTCCTCTCAGGGGAGGCAATATGGTCACCGCCAAGGCACCACCACTCAAGGGGATGTTCGCTAGGAAGCAGGCGGTTACCGCGTAGGTACAGCTCTCCTTCCCAGCGTAGGCACAGGCACGCTCCCTTTGAGTCGCCACAGAGACATCCAAGCTCGGCTGAGCGGCGTTTTCGAGAACTGGCAGAGACAGTGAGTGCCCAGCAGACCATGCTGGAGATCGGGCTAAAATCTCAGAGTAGACTTCCCCCTACCATCGGACACCCCCAGCCCCCCCCAGTCCCACTCTCCATCCCCGACACCTAGACCTCCAAGCCCAGGTGAGCTGTCTTTTACAGCCTCAAGGTCGGATGTGTCTGACCCTGCCACGTCAGTTGGGCAGGTCACAGCAGGGGGCTCCATACCGCCCCTGCTGCATGTAGCAGAGGGAAGACTTCTGGGCCCTGATGCAGCGTGCAACTGCTGCCACAGATGTTCCCTGGTCAGCAGACAGGAGAGAAAGGGGAACCGCTTCTTAAAGCAAAAAGGGCACCCACAGCATGCCTTCCCCTTGTGCCGGGATTTTCTCGAGCTGGTTCGCTCATCCTGGAGCAACCCAGCATCCGGCAAGGCACCACTGCCGGCCAGGGGTAACCGGTTCTCCGGTTGGAGACCGAGGCCAGGGCCTAAGAAAGATCCGCCCCCTCCCAAGCCCAAAGGAGACCGCCTCTGAGAGGCCCCGGCTGCCACCAACCCCCCTCACAACTGGACTGACCAATGGACACGACCCATGGCAAGGCTGCACACAGGACTCCTGGGTGCTATCGATAATGGAACAAGGTTACGCTTACAATTCAACTTAAGTCCGCCACCCTTCAAGGGTGTGCTCATTACCACCATCGAACCAGCGTGCGCGATACTCCTTCAACTCCAACTCCTACAACTGTGCGCTTGGTAAACCCAAGCGATGCCCTCAGCGGCTTCTACTCCAGGTACTTCCTGGTGCCCAAGAGGGACGGCAGTTTTAGACCTATTCTGGATCTCAGGGTCCTCAACATGTTCCTCAAACAAAGGAAGTTCAACTGGTTCACATCGATCGACCTGCAAGATGCCTACTTCCATGTCCTGATCCGTCCCGCGCACAGAAAGTATCTGCGCTTCGCCTTTCAAGGCAATGCGTATGAATTCTGCATGCTGCCTTTTGGCCATTCGCTGGCGCCCCGCACATTTTCAAAGTGCATGGATGCAGCACTGGCTCCACTCAGGCTGCCGGGTATTCAGATCCTAAACTATCTGGACGATTGGCTAGTTTGCGCGTGTTCCAAAGCACGCGCCGAGGTGCACACAAAACCCTAAGCGGAGGGGCTGTTATGGCACCCGAACCTGGGTCTGGCCGTTGAACAGAGCCGTCTATCCAGACGAGGTTTGCTAGATGCAGTGGTAGAGACACTACAGTCGGCTAGGGCGCCTGGCACTAGAGCCCAGTATTCATATAAATGGAAAGTTTTCCAAAACTGTTGCATTGCTGAAGGTCATGATCCGGTGACATAATCTATTGACACAATAGTAACCTTCTTACAACACCCGTTTGATGCAGGAAAATCCGCTTCCACTCTGAAGGTATCCTGGCAGCAATATAGGTGTGCCACGACAAAATTGTTCCCAGGGGCACACTTCCTTGCAGTGCAATTTCTTAAAGGGGCTTGAAGGCTTCCTCCTCCCATGAAAAGCATGGTCCCTAAGTGGGATCTGGAACTGGTATTGCGGGTCCTTATGAGTCCCCCTTTTAAGCCCATTGCGTCAGCAGAGCTGCGCCCTGTCCTTCTTGAAAGTGGCATTTTTAATAGCCATTACATCTGCCAGACAAGTAAGTGAGCTTCATGCGCTGTCCATCTACGACACATGTATGGCTTTCACTGGAAGTGACTCGCGGGTAACATTACGAACAAATCCAGCCTTTTTGCTAAAGGTGGTCTCATCATTCCATATTAACCAACCGGTGGTTTTTGAAACTTTCAGACCTTCCCCGCACGAGTCAGAGGAGGAAACAGCACACTGTTTGCCTGGTTCGGGCTCTGCATTGTTACCTGGATAGGACGGCGTCTTGGAGACAGTCCAACTAGCTGTTTGTCTGCTATGGGTTCCGCTCTAGAGGATATGCCCTATCGAAGCAACGTCTAGTGCACTGGGTGGCAGATGCTATACTCTTGGCTTATGAACACATGTTACGGCCCATTCTACCAGGGGCCAAGCAACTTCGTGGGCTTTCCTTCATGGCTCCTCCCTGGATGAGCTTTGCAATGCTGCTACATGGACAGGTAGTCGTTTTGCACGTTTTTACCGCCTTGATGTTACAAACCGAGTGAGGCCCTCTCTGGGCTCTAGGGTGTTGCAGGCAGCATTCCTTTAGGCGTCATGAGGGCTCTATGGCTATCACCGTGAGGCTGTACTGTTGGTAATCTGGAACCACGACAGCTTTGGTATAGCTTCCCATTCAGTAATGGATGGCATTCCATTTAAAGGGAACGTTAGGTTATTACCATAACCCTGGTTCCCTGAAAAAGAATGAAAGCCATTACTCTTCGATGTCGTGCCCCCAGCTGACCTCTGATTTTGAAAGAAAATGGTGATATGCTAATGTGAGGATGACCCTCTTCAGCAGAAGGTGGGAGGGTCTTCCTCCTCACAGCAGGTCCCTGATAGGGCAGCTTTTTTATATATGCTCAGTGATTGACGGTCAGAGAGGGCTCTTCCCATTCAATAATGGTTGTCGTTCTTTTCAAAGGGAGGCAGCTGTTGATTTCCAGTCGTCTTGCAACATTATCTTTGGCTTGTCGGAAGGCTTCCAACTGGAAATAGTTCCGCTGATCAGACGTAACTCACAGTTCAAAGAATGCATTGCAATTGAAAAGTCATGTAGTTTGTAAAAGTGTTCTTGTTGCAATTCTTTTGATAGGGGCTACAGGACCTTCCAGAGGCACAGCTGCTGGCTTTTGCTTCAGTTCGATTCATGGTTGGTCTCAAGCAGCGAAATAAAAACAAAGACCTTCTTTCGGATCAATGCAGTGCCCTGTTTCCTGATTCAGTGTGTCGCAGAGCAGAGAGCAGGGCCCTCTTAGGAGCTGATTTCAGCCTCCTCTTAGCCTTCTTAGAACTTGATTCTACCCCCACTTCAGAACATGACTTCAGAACCCAGCTTCTTGCTTGTTGCAGTCTTTTGAGTTAAACCCAGACCTGTCTTGATTGGATCGTGGTATTTAAAGTCATGCAACGTGCCTAAACACTGGTTAGTTCATCTCTGGGCCACTCCTTGGCCTTGCCTACAGCTCATGATTGACAGTTCTTCCAAAGTTCCTTTGTCTTGTCAAGAGTGATTGACCACTTTTCTCTACTTTCTTGAGGGGGGAAAAGACCTGCTTCTCGTCAGTGTCCAGAATTGCCTGTTTGCGAGATCTCAGTTTGTGATTACGCAAAGGAATGTTTACGACTCAGCTTCACGAAGCTGCATCTGTCTCACTTTGACCAAGAGAAAGAAAACATTAACTTGCAAGTTTCTCAAACAAGTTTAAACAATGCATATTAATATCCAGCAATAACCTGATTTGACTGCACTGTCCGCTACACAATAGAGACATTTTCAAGCAACAACATGAGGTTTACTTGTGCCTTTTTGTAGCTGAACAAGCAAACGAAAACTGAAATTTAATTTTAAAAACTTCAGATAAACCTGGAAATGGCGTTGTAAAATGAAGGAAACAACTCAATTTTGGTTCTTGTTAAATACATTCCACTTAACAAAATCGCAACAAAAATATATAATGCAGTCTAACTTCACTATAATGAACCCGTCCTATAACAAACCCCCTTTTTTAACGATCCAAGTAGCAAGAATTGTTTTTTTCCAGTGGAAATTAGCCCTATTGAAACGATCACTTTTACAAAATCTACCCGGATAAAACAATCTTGGTAGTGACTGATACTGAAGTTTCTCCAGTGTGAGTGTGTTATTCTCTCGGTGAAAACAAAGACCTTGGTAGGATAATTCGAAGAGAAGGCTGATTCATAGATAACCTATTGTAGTGTGAATCGTGTGACATATGCAACCGTTGCCATCTTCACTCAAACTGCAACCATGGCAACAGGCGTGAGGAGGTACAAGATTGAAACAGCGTGCACTGAGAAAAGCACGAAAAATATGAAGCAAACTACGCTGTGTATGTTTTTCATGAGAAAGGGCACGTAATTGCTGTATTCAGCATGTAAGTACGTTTTTTAATTTTTTTTTTACTGTTTTCTTTTATATACACATTTGAAATGTTGATCAATTGAAAGAACGGCTGTATAAAGATTACAACAACAACAATTTGGAAGTTTCTTCATTATTCTGATACAGCAAATTGCCAAACCTTATTATAGTGAACAACCTGATGTAACATTTCTCCGGGTCCCAGGGGAGTTCATTTTAATGAAGGTAGACGTATACAGTATCTATATAAAAATCACTATACAACATTTCCTGCAAGTTGGGCACTGTTTAAGCAAGGCATTTCAGAATGACGTGCTTGCCTTTTTTCTGTCCCATGAGATTCTCACGTGTTTTTTGACCCAGATGGCTTTCCATAGAGATCAGTATGTGCCTGCTTGCTCAAAATCTGGCTTGTTTACTGTTTGCTGTCTAAAACATTTAAATAGAGGCTGATGAGCTGCTGTGTTGATCCTGTGGTTGTTTTCATGTATTCATCTCACGTCACACAGAGCTCTCTTTCATTTGCCATTTGTGAAACTGTCACGCAACTTCCTGTGAGGTGGTAAATAAGTGCAAGGTACATTGCGTATAGAAAGTCTACACCCGCTTGAACTTTTTTCACATTTTGTTGTGTCAGTGCCTCAGAGATTCATGCATTTAAATGATATTTTTTTTCTACTTAACTACACACCATACTTCACACTGTTAGGGGGAAAAAAAGTTTTTATTGAGAAAAAAAATTATATATTAAAAATTTAAAACTGACAGATCATAATTGGATAAGTCTCCACTCCCCTGAGTTAATACTTGGTCAAAACACCTTTGGCAGCAATTACAGCTGTGAGTCTGTTGGAATAGGTCTCTACCAGCTTTGCACACCTAGATTTGGCAATATTTGACCATTCTTCTTTACAAAACTGTTCAAGCTCTGTCAAGTTCCTTGGGGACAGCAATCTTCAAGTCATGCCACAAATTTTTGATTGGATTTAGGTCGGGGCTCTGACTGGGCCACTCAAGGACATTTACCTTTTTGTTCTTTAACCATGCCAGTGTAGCTTTGCCTGTGTGCTTTGGGTCATTGTCATGATGAAAGGTGAACTTCTGTCTTGCAGAGGGCAGAAGGTTTTCCTCAAGGACTTCTCTGTACTTTTCTCCATTCATTTTCCCTTCTATCTTGACTAGTGCCCCAGGTGTTCTTTGGGTGATGCGCTTTGTTGGGTTTGCGCTAAACATAACGCTTTGCATTTAAGTCATAAAGTTCAATTTTAGTTTCGTTTTGCCACATGGCAACGTAATCTCCCAAGTGTTTTTTTGCATATTTCAAACGAGATTCAAGGTGGGCTTTCTTGAGTAATGGCTTCTTTCTTACCACCCTAACATACAGGCCAGATTTGTGGAGTGCTTGGAATATTGTTGTCACATGCACACTTTGACCAGTCTTCGACATAAAAGCCTGTAGCTTTTGCAAAGTTGCCATTGGCCTCTTGGTAGCCTCTCTGATCAGTCTCCTTCTTGCTCGGTCATCCAGTTTGGAGAGACGGCCTGATCTTGGTGGTGCCATACACCTTCCACTTCGTATTAATTGTCTTGACCATGCTCCAAGGGATATTCAAGGCCTCTGATATTTTTTTTTATATCATCCCCTGATCTGAGCCTTTCAACAACTTTGAAACATAAACATATTTAAAATTGAATGGACTTGGTAAAATTACATTTCCATTCCAATCAGTGATTGCTTAAAACCTCATAATAGGAGGAAAAACAGATTGAACTATTGCCCTAACATCCTTACACCACCGGCAGTAGTCTCTGTCTGTCATGTGATTGGTTCACATCACTGTCAGTCCTGCCCTTTCAAAGGAACACCTTTCTCCCCTGCACTCTTCACAAGAGAAAATGGCTGAATACTGATTCTGTGAGTTAACAGAAAAATTAATTACAAAACATACTACAAAAGAAAGATGCTGCAAACACTAAAATGGAGAATAAACGTAACTCTTACTATTTTCTGACTTTCTGAAATGAAACAAATTCAACTCGACGAAAAGAGATGTGATGGGTGGGATATAAACATGTAGCAATCGGCAAACCAGACAGAGACGGAGAAAAACTATACGGTATGAACTTCAAACAGATTTACTGTTACTTTATTTGTTATTTATTTACTTCTGCTATATCGGCTATATTTAAACTATGCTCCAAACACATATATATATATTAGTGCCTTGCAAAAGTATTCAGACCCCTGACCAATTCTCACATATTACTGAATTGCAAATGGTAGATTGAAATTTCGTTCTGTTCAATATTTTATTTTAAAACACTGAAACTCAAAATCAATTATTGTAAGGTGACATTGGTTTTATGTTGGGAATTATTTTTAAGATAAATAATTAACTGAAATATCTTGCTTGCATAAGTATTCAACCCCCACACATTAATATTTGGTAGAGCCACCTTTCGCTGCAATAACAGCTTTAAGTCTTCTGGGGTAAGTATGTACCATCCTTGCACACAGTGTCGGAGTGATTTTGGCCCATTCTTCTTGGCAGATTTGCTCCAGGTTGCTCAGGTTGGTTGGACTATGCTTGTGGACCGCAATTTTCAAATAGTGCCACAGATTCTCAATGGGATTGAGATCAGGACTTTGACTGGGCCACTGTAGGACATTCTTCTTCCACTCATTCTTCCACTCACTCAATGTTGCTTTGGCCTTGTGCTTGGGATCATTGCCCTGCTGAAAGGTGAATTTCCTCCCAAGCTTCAGTTTTTTAGCGGACTAAAGCAGATTCTCTTGCAGTATTTTCCTGTATTTTGCTCCATCCATTCTTCCTTCAATTGTAACAAGATGCCCAGTCCCTGTTGATGAGAAGCATCCCCACAGCATGATGCTGCCACCACCATACTTCACTGTAGGGATGGTGTGTCTTGAGACGTGGGCAGTGTTAGGTTTGCGCCACACATAGCGCTTTGAGTTTTGGCCAAAGAGCTCTATCTTGGTCTCATCTGACCACAAAACCTTTTCCCACATCGCAGCTGGGTCACTCTCATGCTTTCTGGCAAACTCCAGACGTGCTTTCAGATGGTACTTTTTGAGTAACGGCTTCTTTCTTGCCACCCTCCCATACAGGCCAATGTTATGCAGGGCTCTTGATATGGTTGACTGGTGCACCATTACTCCACTCCCAGCCACTGAACTCTGTAGCTCCTTCAAAGTGATTGTTGGCCTCTCTGTGGCTTCTCTCACAAGTCTCCTTGTTTGAGCGCTGAGTTTTGAGGGACGGCCTTTTCTTGGCAGTGCCTGGGTGGTGTGATGCAGTTTCCACTTCCTGAGTATTGATCCAACTGTGCTCACTGGGATATTACTTTTTACCCTTTCCCTAATCTATACATTTGTATTACTTTATCTCTAACTTCTGTAGAATGCTCTTTGGTCTTCATTTTCCTTCAGATTCACAGCCTTACCAATGATCCTTCAACAGTGGGGTTTTTATCCAGAAAATGTCACAGCAACTTTAATGGTTCACAGGTGAAGGCCCATGGTAAGGTAATTGTGTCCTCGTTAGGGCAATTTCTTTCATCGGTGCAAACTGGGAGCTTCCACAGCACAGGGGTTGAATACTTATGCAAGCAACATATTTCAGTTTTTTTTTTTCTTAAAAATATTTCCCAACATAAAACCAATGTCACCTTACAATAATTGAGTTTGAGTTTCAGTGTTTTAAAATAAAATATCGAGCAGAACGAAATTTCAATGTACCATTTGTAATTCAGTAATATGAGAGAATTGGTCAGGGGTCTGAATACTTTTGCAAGGCACTATATATATATATATATATATATATATATATATATATATATATATATATATATATATATATATATATATATATATATATATATATATATATATATACACACACACACACACACACACAAAGTAAAGGAGTGTACTACCATAACAGAAACTTGGAGGCTTTAGGACCCTGGGGTTGGGGTAGGACACTCCATGTTGCTGTGTCTGAAGGCAATAGGGCGCCATCTTGATATAATTGAATAATGCTTTGACTAATTAAAGATGTGCCAATCAGCTGCATCTGAACGGATCAGCCGTCCGGTTACAATTAGAGTCTTGCAAAAGTAGTACTACGAAGGGAGTTAGATTGTTCTTTTGTTTTGTTTGTTTTGTAAAGAGAATAAATATACAGGCACCACCCTGTTTTCATTTCAAACGTTGTTGGAGTAATTTTCCACACATAACGGGACTTGTGAAGCTGACCGCATAAAACATTGCAGACCAGTAGCCAATTCATTACTCTCTCTATATATATATATATATATATATATATATATATAATGTATGTGTTTATTTAGAAAGCAAGTTAATTGGAGTCCCTTCATGTCTGCAGTGTGATACGGTCAGGTACCTCACCCCAGCTTGTAAAAGAAATGATTCGTATAGTGATCAGCGTTTTAATTAATAATAAATTAATAGTAAATCCTAGTTTTTGTTAAGTGTAATGTAATAAAACTGAGTTAATATATATATATTTTTTTTTTCAATGCCTTCTTTTACTTTGAAGTGTTTGAAGTGTTTGTTCAAGCTAAATTTCTTGATGAAAACGTGTCTGTGGACACTTTTTTATTGCGAAGACACAACAATGGTAGGGATTATTTAAATAAAAGCATTGTTTCCCTGAAATACGCACAAGGTTCTTTTATAATTGTAACTACTGTATTGCATTGTTTGTCTTGTGGTCAATTCACAAGGGTAAAGTATGGCCTTTCTTACTTCTGGGGTATTTTTCAAATTTAATACAGTGTTGCATTTCATGGCCTTGATAGTGTTTTGAAAATGAACGAATATCTAAATCATGAATGAATATCCGAACATGAGAATTCCATGTTCGTCCCAGCACTAATCTCTTATCATATTTGCAGAGCTGTATTGAAATTGTCTTATGTTTGCTGAAATAAAAGTGGACTAGTGGATTTATTATTTCAACAGTCAGGATTTTACGCTACTACATGCAAGAGGCAAACTCTCTCCCAAGACGGACAGCCTCAATGCTCGTTAATGCTGATAATTATTTGTTTAAGGATGTTTAAGATTTTTTATTTCTGTTTACTTTCAGGGAATGATGAGCAGGTCATTCTTCATGATGTTGAGAGGTAAGAGAGAGTGGGGGCAAACAGGTTGAGAGGTAAGAGAGACTGGGGGCACACAGGTTGAGAGGTAAAGGTGACACAAGCTGCACAAACTGATAATTTGATTGTTTGAGTCAAATTTTCCACAGGTGAGGGTCATTGGTGTTGATTGGGCTAATTTAACATTCCAAGTGAAACAAGTGAAGAAACAGCTGCTTGGATTCAATCATCACAAATCCAAGCATCACTTAGTTCACTTTGTATGGTAAATCAGCCCAATCCGCACCTGATTTCTGCGCAGCTCAATCTGAATAATCGGTGATTGCAGGTCTGCAAGCTATATTTTGGCATGTGACTCTGTTTAATCAGTCACAGTCCGGGTCTCATGGTTGTGTATGTCGTCCTTCTCAATTCATTCTCACACTCTGATTGCTTCTGCAGGGGTGAGACCTTGAACGTGTTCCTCCACGATGACTCCGTCTATGGCCTGTCTGTCAGTCCTGTCAATGACAATGTGTTCGCCAGCTCCTCGGACGATGGGAGGGTCCTGATCTGGGATACCCGCGAACCCCCAAATGGAGGTATGGGGCAGGATGGGGTGGGGTCCGACCTGGTGCTTCAGTATTTGCTCAGTTTGCAGTGACATCAGTCACATCGCTTGATATGTTCCTGTGGCAAAGTGCCCACCCCTGTGTGTATTTTGTGTTGTATGTTGTGTGTTAATGTTGGTGTATAGTCATTGGTACATTGGATATAAACGGGTCTGTGTAACACAAGTGTTTTAAAATGTATATTTGTATTTAGGCACAAGGATTACACAGCACTTCACATGCAAGTAAAAAGGTTGTAACAAACAAAAACACAGGATACGGCACATTCGCCAAAACAAAAGAGACAAACAAAACAGACTACAAAGACAAACACGGTGAGCTTCTATTTTACTTACTATTAGTATTATTACCTCCATCTCCATTCACCAAAAACACAACCCTGAGTGAGTGAAAACGTGCCGCTTTTATGCAGCTGTACTGACACTCGATTGCTAATCAATCATTCAATTGGAGTCGCAGTACAACTGCACGTGAATTAATAAAGTGCAATTCCCCGTGCTCATATATTATTACTTTTTACTTGCACGTGAAGTGCTATGCAATCCTCGTGCCTAAATACAAATATACATTTTAAACACTCATGTTACACAGACCCGTTTATATCCTGTGTACCAATGACTATACACCAACATTAACACACAACATACAACACAATATACACACAGGGTTGGGCATTTTGCCACAGTTCCTAAAAGGGATGATGTTTCAGATTCTGTGTAATAGGATGTAGCTGACAAAATACAGGCTACATCTGTTGTGCACTTCCAATGACTGTATACTGTAGGTCACGAAAGATAGCGCAAATATTTGAAAGCATGACATCTGGTGCTATGCTAAATAAAATAAAGTTTGCTTACACTTGAACTTCATAGGTCATTTCACCTGGTAAGGCAAAGCATCTTACTGGTTGGTTACTAACTGTGCAGAAGGGGGTAGGGACAATTTCACTCCAGAGGACTAAGTAAGTGCAAGACTATCGAAAGCATGGCGTGCAAACAGATTTCTTAAACCTATTGTCGGGCGGATCCAGACTTTCGTGAAGGGGGGATACCTGATACGAAACATACCATTAAAGTAAACAATTATTTTACATTTACTATACAGGATATTCTTTATTTTGCATTGGTTATGCAGTGGGTGCATTCTGCATATAGCTAGCTGTATATATTATTGTGAAAAAATCCCATTAACATCAATATCCATGTGATAATGCATATTCATTGGAATTAGAGCAGCCAACCGATCTTCCCCCATCGTAGAACTTAGCACTGTTTTGGTACGCAAAAGTAGAGCTCTGCTCGGGCCTGAATTTAAATCTTGTCCGAACCCAACCCAAGTCCGAGACCCTTGAAATATTTGCAGCACCGACCTGACCTGACCATCTCCACAAATATATTCCTAATATACGTTATTGAAACTAAGTACCTTCAGTGTAGAGTATCCCAGGGTTCCAGTTAAAGCGTAAATAAAGAAAGAAAAAAGTCACTCTCAATTATTCATAACTCATTTACTTCCTTTCCTAGTTATCCAACACTGCATGATTTGAAAAAATAACAAGTTTCGTCAAAACTTTGTTACCATAAATAGCCACAGAAGATGCTCTTGCAAATTCGCAGACTCATTTTGGACATGCCTATATCATATCAAAGTATTTTCACTGTGCCTCTGCAGAGATGTCTTGCTTGTCATATTTCAGTAATATTTTGCAAGATTTGCATTGTAAAAAGCCACATGGACTTTTATTATCGCTGAATACAACACTGTCGTAATTTTTCCAAACAGTGGATTTGGACATACCCTTTCCAGCAACGGAACGCTCCACTGCTACACATTCTCCTGTGGAGATTATATATAGATGGATGGATGGATGGATTGATAATTTGATTTTTTTTTTAGTCCATCAACCTATCTACAGATGCACCTGCTTTATCATGGTTGCCATGAAGGCATGATAGAAACTGATTTTCACATTTGCCTATGACAGCACATTACGAGTGTGAGAAAACTAAGGGTGAATTAAAGAGCAGTGTTTTAATTTAGTTGTTCCTTACATTTAAACAAATGCATATAGTTTAGGACAAAACAAATACATTTTTTATCATTAACTGGAACGAAACGAGAATGGAACATTTGTGTCATTATCTAAAAAGAGCATGAATTTTCGACTCATGAGAGCTATCAGTTAGGCATTGCTCTTGGGGTTTTTTTTTGTGCATTTGTGTAAGACTGACTGTTAATTTGGTGACGTTGGTGTTTTGCAACGGAACTGTCCCATTAAGACCGCCCATGCAGCATTTGTTGACAGGCTGCAGAAAATGTCAGTTTATCAGCCGAGATGATTATTGTTTGTTATTACTTTGGAAATTAATTATATTCTGTGGTTACTCAGTAAAGCCCAGCAGTGCATCATTTGACAGGCTGCACAAAACGAATAAGCAGGTTTGTGAGACGGTTTAGAGGTAATTTCTGAAAGAACCTATGGGGTGCATGGCGACTGGTTTCCAGAAGTGAGGTTTAGGAAGCCCTAGCACACAGAGGAAGAAAAAATTATACTTAAAATTAAAAACGCTATAATCCACGTACTGATAACACTAACCCAACCCGACCCGAACCATAATATACAAAATACACCCCACCCGACCCGACCCGACCAGAACCGACTAGAACCCAATACTTACTGTCAGGTCCCGTCGGGCTCGGGTCGGGTAGCAAGGCTGTACGTCGAAGCGCTGTAAGAGAGCGTTCTGCTTCAGCACTGGTAACTGGGATTATACATGTGATCCGCAGCAGCTTGTACAAGCTCAGAAGTAATTCTTTATCGCAGTGTCTTAAGGATGCAAGCAAACTGCTTGGCATTTGGTGCTACATGTCAACATTTCTGATCCACGTGTCTCCACATTCCTAGCTCTATAGCGAGACTCTCATATCATGGCATGTCATTGTCGTTGGGAGCCTCGACTTTAAGGGCTCATCCTTTCCTCACATAACTGAGAAATACACCTTTTTTTTCTTCTATAATGTTAGAGCACTGTGTATTGTGTCATCATTCAAGGAAAATTATTAAGAGTAACTCGACCACCAATCCGATCTGTGTTAGACATGACAAACGCTGAATTAAATTTAAATGTAAATTCTGCACTAGATTTACAATTCCACATTTAAGATGTAATTGCTTGCTAGATGCAATACAAGTACAAAGCATGTAAGGAACTGGAATGAAGCTTACCTTTTTGAAACAAAAGCCAACATCAACCCTCGTCTTTTGCGATCCATGCTGCAGTCTGTCTGTCTGAAATGTTATGGCAGGGGCCGGGGCAGCGGTAGCGTGAAGTCCTTGCGGAGAGATGCTGACACAGAAATAAAATTTAAAAATCACCACTAGTCATTTGAGACCTACAGTATATAATGAGTGGATGTGCATGGCATGTAACACTGTTGGGATTATTTTGTTAGTTCCAGTCATTTCTCCAGCCAGTGGTAATATCAGTTAAGTCTGTAGTATAGTTATTTCATTGAATGCCTATGATGAAGACTTTCAACTCCATCGTTCTGTGCATTGTAAGTGACGACAACCTATGATCTTTACTTGCGGGGACTTTAAAGCCTCTTTTTGCTGAATGTACTGGTACAATAATACACCGGGTTTGCAATGAATTCAACATTTACGCTGATGAATAGTAAAGAAACAGATCAGGTGTGTTATGAATCTTATTGAAATAACAACCTGTGCTAGTTTGTAGTGTTTGTGGTGGATAGTGTGTGTTAAAAGGAGTGCTACCAAAGGTTTTACTATCACTGTTCTCAGCACTTAGTATACTGGCATCACTGTTCTCAGCACTTAGTATACTGGCATCACTGTTCTCAGCCCTTAGTATACTGGCATCACTGTTCTCAGCCCTTAGTATACTGGCATCACTGTTCTCAGCCCTTACTATACTGGCATCACTGTTCTCAGCCCTTAGTATACTGGCGTCACTGTTTTCAGCCCTTAGTATACTGGCGTCACTGTTCTCAGCCCTTAGTATACTGGCATCACTGGCCTACTTTTTCTTTTAGTTCTTTGCATGCTTTTTGTTTTTCATTTTGGGAAATGCAGATATTTCAAAGGTAACTCTGTGGTTGGAAAGTTGCTAGTGTGACCTCATGTGTTGTAAATTCGCACCAATGGTGTAACTGCCACCAGATGATGTGACCTGAGTCACAGGATCCAGGATGCAGCAGCTTGTCTATGCCATTGTATTTGAAATATTTGCAAATTCTGAATTAACATAAAATAACAAGAGAAGAAGCAGAAGAGCACAATGAAAGAGATAGTGTTTTTAAAGCTAACACAAGATAATGAATATATTTGAAAGCATTGGTTAGCCCTCTTTCAACAACCTTTATAAACAATTCCAAACTTTTAAAACCACAGGGGGCACTATAACTAAGATTACTGTCTGTTTTTGGGGGTCAAAGTGGATACGGGGTTGAAGCATGTTTGTCTGTTTTTCTTAATCAGCTTGTGAGCAGTGTTCATGTTCTGTATTTCAGAGCCCTTCTGTTTGGCCAACTACCCCTCTGCGTTTCACAGCGTGATGTTTAACCCTGTGGAGCCCAGGCTGCTCGCCACTGCCAACTCGAAGGAGGGAGTGGGGCTGTGGGACATCCGCAAGCCACGGAGGTGAGCCTTGACTGAGGAATTCTCACTGTCTGACTTCCTGCTGGTTAGCAGTTAGGGAAGTTCTGTCATTGCAGTAATTCTACTCCCCCACTAGATGGCAGGCTACAGTAACTTTGTAGCTCCTGTAAAGTCTTTCTGCTTGAGAGAGGGGTGTTGATTGTATTTGACAATGGAACAGAATATTGGGGGAGTGGAGTGGTAGTTGTTCCTCTTAATTCAGCCTTAGGACAGCTTCTTTGTGATTGCATTAGACCTACAATAAGTACAATGTTAGGATACCAGGGTAATTTCCCCTAAAATGTGCTTTTCTGAAATTGTAGGATTTCAAGTGTTTCCAGGGCAGCCCTAATAAGAACGTAAGAACATAAGAAAGTTTACAAACGAGAGGAGGCCATTCGGCCCATCTTGCTCGTTTGGTTGTTATTAGCTTATTGATCCCAAAATCTCATCAAGCAGCTTCTTGAAGGATCCCAGGGTGTCAGCTTCAACAACATTACTGGGGAGTTGATTCCAGACCCTCACAATTCTCTGTGTAAAAAAGTGTCTCCTATTTTCTGTTCTGAATGCCCCTTTTTCTAAACTCCATTTGTGACCCCTGGTCCTTGTTTCTTTTTTCAGGCTGAAAAAGTCCCTTGGGTCGACACTGTCAATACCTTTTAGAATTTTGAATGCTTAAATTAGGTCGCCACGTAGTCTTCTTTGTTCAAGACTGAACAGATTCAATTCTTTTAGCCTGTCTGCATATGACATGCCTTTTAAGCCCGGAATAATTCTGGTCGCTCTTCTTTGCACTCTTTCTAGAGCAGCAATATCTTTTTTATAGCGAGGTGACCAGAACTGAACACAATATTCAAGATGAGGTCTTACTAGTGCATTGTACAGTTTTAACATTACTTCCCTTGATTTAAATTCAACACTTTTCACAATGTATCCGAGCATCTTGTTAGCCTTTTTTATAGCTTCCCCACATTGTCTAGATGAAGACATTTCTGAGTCAACAAAAACTCCTAGGTCTTTTTCATAGATTCCTTCTCCAATTTCAATATCTCCCGTATGATATTTATAATGTACATTTTTATTTCCTGCGTGCAGTACCTTACACTTTTCTCTATTAAATGTCATTTGCCATGTGTCTGCCCAGTTCTGAATCTTGTCTAGATCATTTTGAATGACCTTTGCTGCTGCAACAGTGTTTGCCACTCCTCCTACTTTTGTGTCGTCTGCAAATTTAACAAGTTTGCTTACTATACCAGAATCTAAATCATTAATGTAGATTAGGAATAGCAGAGGACCTAATACTGATCCCTGTGGTACACCGCTGGTTACCACACTCCATTCTGAGGTTTTTCCTCTAATCAGTACTTTCTGTTTTCTACATGTTAACCACTCCCTAATCCATGTACATGTGTTTCCTTGAATCCCAACTGCGTTCAGTTTGAGAATTAATCTTTTGTGCGGGACTTTGTCAAAAGCTTTCTGGAAATCTAAATAAACCATGTCATATGCTTTGCAATTATCCATTATCGATGTTGCATCCTCAAAAAAATCAAGCAAGTTAGTTAGACACGATCTCCCTTTCCTAAAACCATGTTGACTATCTCCCAGGACCCTGTTACCATATAGGTAATTTTCCATTTTGGATCTTATTATAGTTTCCATAAGTTTGCATATAATAGAAGTCAGGCTTACTGGTCTGTAGTTACCTGGTTCAGTTTTGTTTCCCTTTTTGTGGATCGGTATTACGTTTGCAATTTTCCAGTCTGTCGGTACCACCCCTGTGTCAAGAGACTGCTGCATGATCTTGGTTAGCGGTTTGTAAATTACTTCTTTCATTTCTTTGAGTACTACTGGGAGGATCTCATCCGGCCCAGGGGATTTGTTTATTTTAAGAGCTCCTAGTCCCTTTAACACTTCTGCCTCAGTTATGCTAAAGTTATTTAAAACTGGATAGGAACTGGATGACATGTGGGGCATGTTGTCAGTATCTTCCTTTGTAAAAACTTGTGAAAAGTAATCATTTAACATATTTGCTATTTTTTTTTCTTCATCTACGATTTCTTTGCCATTTGTATCTCTTAAACATTTAATCTCCTCTTTGAATGTTCTCTTGCTGTTGTAATATTGGAAAAACATTTTGGAATTGGTTTTAGCTCCCTTAGCAATGTTTATTTCTATTTCTCTCTTGGCCTTTCTAACTTCCTTTTTGACTTGCGTTTGCAGTTCTGTGTACTCTTTCTGCGTACTTTCTTTTTGGTCCTTTTTTAATGCTCTGTAAAGTGCCTTTTTTCGCTGAATATTTTTTTTAATTGATCTATTAAACCATTTTGGCAATTTAGTTTTACATTTAGATTTGTCTACTTTAGGGATATAATTGTTTTGCGCCTCTAGTACTACATTTTTGAAGAACAACCATCCTCCTTCTGTGGGTGTTTTCTCTATTTTACTCCAATCTACTTCTGTTAGTCTCTGTTTCATACCTTCATAGTTTGCTTTTCTAAAATTGTAAACCTTAGCTTTAGTCTTTACTTTTGGGGATTTAAAAAACACTTCAAATGAGACCATGTTGTGGTCTGAGTTTGCCAGTGGTTCTCTGACCTCTGTTTTAGTTATTCTAAAATAATACAAATACTGTGGATGGTCAGCTGGGTCCATCTGCTCAGTGCCTTGTGCCACAGATGTGTCTTTTACTTTGCATTTCTGTTGCACTGTTTGAAGTATCAGCTGGGAAGGAACTGCAGCTATTTGTGGAACTGAAAGATGTCACAGGTTTCTAGGCATAAGAGGAGAATTCAGAATTTCAACAGCCTCCAAATCCAATATATGAATGCATACTAAAATAAAAGATTAGAAGAAATAGTGATACTAAATATATTAAAACACACAAGTAACAATCTATAAAACAGAATTTCAGAATGTGTAGATATATAGAAATATGAATATCTCTCTCTCTCTGGACAGATTTCACTGTTTCAACATTATCTAGCTTGCATGATCATCTTAGAAACGTATTGGGTAACTTCCTGAGCTTGCTTCATTTAGAGAACGTAAACATACAGACACGATCACCTTTTTAATAAAATTCAGATTTTATACTGCCATTTATTCTCTGTTAGATGGCAGAATGATTTCAGTTTTGATGCATTGACTCCTTGGACAAAATCTAACTGCACTCTTCACTTTGACCTTTGATGATAGTCCTATTGGGTTGATGTGATGCCTTGCTTTCCAGATGATAAACATGCCTCATATTCTGTGATTCTTTGGTCAAACTTGATCATTGATGGTACAAGAATTTTATTTTTTTATTTATTTTTTTTGCAAATCTGCCATGGCTAGTATCAACGCTTCATATTTTACTAACCAATTGATTTTCACCATTTAATGACACAGACCCCTGCTTTTCAGACAGTGTCTTTACAAGCTGTATTCCAGGATCACTCAGTAAAAGTCCATTACAGATGGATTCCTGTAGAAGTTAACCAATTCACTGCCACATTGCCCCCCCCCCGGATGATCTGCATGACATTATGTCTTCCACTTTTTGATCCCCCAGACATAATATAATTAGACTGGCTGCTTTTTATATTTTAATCGGTAAAGCTCGTTAAACGTCGAATTCCCCAAAAATATGAGTTCGAATGAAATAAATTTATATAGGGTAAACGTTGGTAAAACCACTCGCTATTTTTTTCTTACCAAAAATAATAATTTAGAAGTCATCTCTAGTCTCTGTGTAGTTTTTATACTTTCTGTCTGTCCCAGTCTCTGTTCCACTCTGAATGGCTATGGGTCGCTGCCAGTCAGCTAACTCAGTGGTCCCTAAATAGCTAGTGGCTGAATCTCATTGGCTGAAGCAGTGCTAGAAACTTCTCATTAGTTTATAAATGACTGTCGTTCACATCGCCTACTTTGAAATTAGCGAGCTAAGGAAGAGGTAGGCTTTTGCTATTATAGGTATATACGGTGACAGTTACTAGTTTGATTTGAAAATGGGGTGCAAGAGAACTCTTAATGAGTAGTGTGCACAATGCCCTGATCGACGGCTGAAGTCTGTGTGGCAGGATGAAGCGGGCCCGTCTGCCTTGCCTCCAGTGACTGAGTTCAGCTGTGCTGAAGCAGGAGAGGGGTGGAGCTCAGAATAATAAGTGCATGTTAGTTCTGTTTAACTGTCTTATATTTTGTTTTGTGCTTATTATTTTAACTTGTAAATGTGTGCTATAAAAGTCGGTGCAATACACTTTATATGCTATGTTTTCTACGGTTTATTTGAGACAATTTTTTAATTTGTGTAGGAACTTTACCTTTACAAGGTATAGCTTCGCCGTGACCAAACGTTATTTCAATTAGAATGTTGGTAACCCCATGGTTTTGTTGCATGTTGAATATGATAAAGGGGTTTCTCTAAATGAGACGTTTTTCAATGGCATAAAAAGTCTGTTTTTTTTTTTTTTTTAAGCATAAAGGTTGATTTCACCCATGCTCCTCTAGAACTGAAAAATAAAGAACGTAAAAACTGTAAATTTGACAAAAAAATTTGACAATTTTGTCGATTTGACAAAAAAATAAAAATAAAATGGTAGCCAGCCTAAATATAATCGCATATAAGATGGTCAAAGTTTTCGTCACAAACAAATAAAATAATTTAAACATTTTTAAACCCGGGATAATTCTGGTTGTTCTTCTTTGCACTCTTTCTAGAGCAGCAATATCCTTTTTTGTAGCGAGGTGACCAGAACTGAACAAAACATTCTAGATAAGGTTTTACTAATGCGTTGTACAGTTTTAACATTACTTCCCTTGATTTAAATTCAACACTTTTTACTATATATCCAAGCATTTTGTTGGCCTTTTTTTTTTTTTTAGCTTCCCCACATTATCTAGATGAAGACATTTCTAAGTCAGCATAAACTAATTTTCATAGATTCCTTCTTCAATTTCAGTACCTCCCATATGGTATTTATATTGCACATTTTTATTGCCTGCATGCAGTACCTTACACTTTTTTATATTAAATGTAATTTGCCATGTGTCTAAATAAACCATGTCATATGCTTTGCAATTTTCCATTGTCGATGTTGCAACCTCAACATCATGCAAATTAGTTAGACACGATCTCCCTTTCCTAAAACCATGCTGACTCTCTCCCAGGATACTGTTACCATGTAGGTAATTTTCCATTTTGGATCTTATTATAGTTTCCATAAGTTTACATATAGAGCACAGAAAGTTTACATATAATAGAACACAAGGGTTGTCGGTACAACCCCTGTCTCAAGAGACTGTTGCATGATCTTAGTTGGCGGTTTGTAAATAACTTCTTTCATTTCTTTGAGTACTATTGGGAGGATCTCATCTGGCCCAGGGGATTTGTTTATTTTAAGAGCTTCTAGTCCCTTTAACATTTCTGCCTCAGTTATGCTAAAGTTATTTAAAACAGGGCTGTGTGTTTTCATGTGTAGGGCTGTGATGTGTGTAGGGTAGTAAGGTGGTACACTACATTCTGGTAGGCAATGTTATACATGAAAATCAATACAATATGTTACTTTTTTTTTAGTTTGTTATAAACCAGTGCATATCAGCACTGCATTCCCAACTAACATGCAGACAGGAAAGCTGGATCCAGATTCTTACTCACCACTGCATTCCCAACCGACATTCGTGTGACTAGACGTCCCAGTAAAGTTGGGATCGTCCTGATATTAGGAGTTTGTCCCACGTCCTGATCGCGTCATGCTTTAAAAATACTTACCTTGCACATTTTATAAGAATAAGAACGATGTTGATAAAGTGCAGCATGCTGTCTCGTCAGAAACTGGCCCATTTGCTGCCTGTTTTTTCTCATTCATGATGCTATTTGGGACAGAGAATGTTCAATTTTGACACAACTTTGTTGATATATTATCAACTCTCAACTGTTTTTACCTCTTCGATTGAGGATTTCTGTGAACATATACAAAACCATTTTGAAAAAACACTTGGATAGAAGCGCAGCTCTACTGAAACCCCATGCATATACACCTGTCTATCCAGTGCTATTGTCTGAAACAAATGCAACCAGAAATTCAATCCCATCCACTAATTCAGAAGTTATTGTGTCCTGCCAAAGACATAAAGAAGTGTGTTTTTTATAGTATTAAACAAAGTGTGCAAGTGCACCAAATTCTGGGGAGGCGTTTCTTCCATTTGGTGGTCGATGATATATGTAGCAGATGTAATGAAGTAAAGGATCCCGGGTATGTGTCGTGTACATGGAAAAAAAGAGCTGTGGAACAAAACGTGTAACAAATAACCTGAGGCTTAAACAAATATATATTTTGTATGGCTGACAATACAGAGCAGCTGTTCCCTTTGTCTGTGGCACAGATCCGAAACCCGGGTTGAAAGACCTATATGCAACCAATCAATAAATAAGAACAGTGTGGTTGCAAATATTTAAAAAGGTCATGGTGGTGCATTCAGTAAAGGCGCTCCGCGTAGAGTGCAGGATGTGACCTATAGCCTAGAGATTGCAGGTTCAAATTCAGGCTATGTCACTGCTGACTGTGACCGGGGGTTCCTAGAGGTTGGCACACAATTGGCTGAGTCCAGCCCGGGTAGGGCGGGCTTAGGTTGGCAGCGCAGTCCACGGTTCACTAAGCATCAGCGACCCCTGTGGACCTGCGGGTCTGCAGTGGAGCCATTCAGATCTGTGTTGTCCTCCGACACTATAGGTCTGGTGGCTTCGCTGTGGATTCGTAGTGTGAAACATGACAGAGAACATGTGTTTCAGCCTCTGCTTCCTGAGTCGCCAGGGGTTTGCAGCGGTGAACCGGGATAAAAAGTAATAATTGGGCATTCCAAATTGGGGAGAAAACTGGGGTTAAAAAAAAAAAAAAAGGTCATGGTATATACAAAATACTTTGCTTTATTTTTGTATTTAATTTTTTTACATAAGGTGTTGAGGAAGTCCCTTTGGTGCATTTGAGCTGGAATAACCCTGTTAAACAGCGAGTGGTGATTCATGCTGGTTCCAGCTCCTGATCTTTCCCCTTCTCCCCCTCTCAGCTCCCTGTTGCGGTACGGAGGGAACCTGTCCCTGCAGAGCGCTATGAGTGTTCGCTTCAACAGCACGGGCACCCAGCTGCTGGCCTTGCGGCGCCGCCTTCCCCCGGTCCTCTATGAGCTACACTCCCGCCTCCCCAGCTTCCAGTTCGACAACCAGGGCTACTTCAACTCCTGCACCATGAAGAGCTGCTGCTTCGCTGGGGACCGGGACCAGGTGACGAATATTCTATGTGTTTGTGAGGATAAAACCCCATCTCAGCACTGTAATCACCTGGAATATACTGCCGTGTTTTCAATTGCAACTTAGTTCCTTCATGCGACGCTGTCACAAAGACGGCCGGAGTGGGTTGAGTCAGACCAGAGTCAGGAAATAAACGACAGAGAGGTGGAGTTTGGTGGAGCTGAGCGAATGCTTTCGCTCAGCATTTAATAAATAAACAAACAGACAGAAAATAAGTGGTTGTAACAATACAAAAACAGGACACGGCACATTCGCCAAAATAACCAGACAAACAAAAATGGAGTAACACTACACAAAACCGGGTGAGCAGATATTTTAACTATTATTCTTACAATTATTCACTATTACCTCCGTCTCCTATCCCGTTCTCTACTCACCGAACACACAACCCAGAGTGGGTGAAAACATGCTGCCTTTATGCAGCTGTACCGTGACTCGACTGCTACTCAGTCATTCAATTGGAGTCACAGTATAACTGCACGTGAATTAATAAAGTGCAATTCCGCATGCTCAAGTATTACATTTTACTTGCACGTGAAGTGCTGTGCAATCCTCGTGCCTAAATACAAATATACATTTTAAACACTTGTGTTACACAGACCCGTTTATATCCCATGTACCAATGACTATACACCAACATTTTTTTAACACACCACATGCAACATATAACAGAAAATACACACAGGGGCGGGCACTTTGTCACAGACGC